>NW_026543684.1:5000-18848 GCF_028750875.1 Macrosteles quadrilineatus
CTAACCTAACCTAACCTAACCTAACCTAACCTAACCTAACCTAACCTAACCTAACCTAACCTAACCTAACCTAACCTAACCTAACCTAACCTAACCTAACCTAACCTAACCTAACCTAACCTAACCTAACCTAACCTAACCTAACCTAACCTAACCTAACCTAACCTAACCTAACCTAACCTAACCTAACCTAACCTAACCTAACCTAACCTAACCTAACCTAACCTAACCTAACCTAACCTAACCTAACCTAACCTAACCTAACCTAACCTAACCTAACCTAACCTAACCTAACCTAACCTAACCTAACCTAACCTAACCTAACCTAACCTAACCTAACCTAACCTAACCTAACCTAACCTAACCTAACCTAACCTAACCTAACCTAACCTAACCTAACCTAACCTAACCTAACCTAACCTAACCTAACCTAACCTAACCTAACCTAACCTAACCTAACCTAACCTAACCTAACCTAACCTAACCTAACCTAACCTAACCTAACCTAACCTAACCTAACCTAACCTAACCTAACCTAACCTAACCTAACCTAACCTAACCTAACCTAACCTAACCTAACCTAACCTAACCTAACCTAACCTAACCTAACCTAACCTAACCTAACCTAACCTAACCTAACCTAACCTAACCTAACCTAACCTAACCTAACCTAACCTAACCTAACCTAACCTAACCTAACCTAACCTAACCTAACCTAACCTAACCTAACCTAACCTAACCTAACCTAACCTAACCTAACCTAACCTAACCTAACCTAACCTAACCTAACCTAACCTAACCTAACCTAACCTAACCTAACCTAACCTAACCTAACCTAACCTAACCTAACCTAACCTAACCTAACCTAACCTAACCTAACCTAACCTAACCTAACCTAACCTAACCTAACCTAACCTAACCTAACCTAACCTAACCTAACCTAACCTAACCTAACCTAACCTAACCTAACCTAACCTAACCTAACCTAACCTAACCTAACCTAACCTAACCTAACCTAACCTAACCTAACCTAACCTAACCTAACCTAACCTAACCTAACCTAACCTAACCTAACCTAACCTAACCTAACCTAACCTAACCTAACCTAACCTAACCTAACCTAACCTAACCTAACCTAACCTAACCTAACCTAACCTAACCTAACCTAACCTAACCTAACCTAACCTAACCTAACCTAACCTAACCTAACCTAACCTAACCTAACCTAACCTAACCTAACCTAACCTAACCTAACCTAACCTAACCTAACCTAACCTAACCTAACCTAACCTAACCTAACCTAACCTAACCTAACCTAACCTAACCTAACCTAACCTAACCTAACCTAACCTAACCTAACCTAACCTAACCTAACCTAACCTAACCTAACCTAACCTAACCTAACCTAACCTAACCTAACCTAACCTAACCTAACCTAACCTAACCTAACCTAACCTAACCTAACCTAACCTAACCTAACCTAACCTAACCTAACCTAACCTAACCTAACCTAACCTAACCTAACCTAACCTAACCTAACCTAACCTAACCTAACCTAACCTAACCTAACCTAACCTAACCTAACCTAACCTAACCTAACCTAACCTAACCTAACCTAACCTAACCTAACCTAACCTAACCTAACCTAACCTAACCTAACCTAACCTAACCTAACCTAACCTAACCTAACCTAACCTAACCTAACCTAACCTAACCTAACCTAACCTAACCTAACCTAACCTAACCTAACCTAACCTAACCTAACCTAACCTAACCTAACCTAACCTAACCTAACCTAACCTAACCTAACCTAACCTAACCTAACCTAACCTAACCTAACCTAACCTAACCTAACCTAACCTAACCTAACCTAACCTAACCTAACCTAACCTAACCTAACCTAACCTAACCTAACCTAACCTAACCTAACCTAACCTAACCTAACCTAACCTAACCTAACCTAACCTAACCTAACCTAACCTAACCTAACCTAACCTAACCTAACCTAACCTAACCTAACCTAACCTAACCTAACCTAACCTAACCTAACCTAACCTAACCTAACCTAACCTAACCTAACCTAACCTAACCTAACCTAACCTAACCTAACCTAACCTAACCTAACCTAACCTAACCTAACCTAACCTAACCTAACCTAACCTAACCTAACCTAACCTAACCTAACCTAACCTAACCTAACCTAACCTAACCTAACCTAACCTAACCTAACCTAACCTAACCTAACCTAACCTAACCTAACCTAACCTAACCTAACCTAACCTAACCTAACCTAACCTAACCTAACCTAACCTAACCTAACCTAACCTAACCTAACCTAACCTAACCTAACCTAACCTAACCTAACCTAACCTAACCTAACCTAACCTAACCTAACCTAACCTAACCTAACCTAACCTAACCTAACCTAACCTAACCTAACCTAACCTAACCTAACCTAACCTAACCTAACCTAACCTAACCTAACCTAACCTAACCTAACCTAACCTAACCTAACCTAACCTAACCTAACCTAACCTAACCTAACCTAACCTAACCTAACCTAACCTAACCTAACCTAACCTAACCTAACCTAACCTAACCTAACCTAACCTAACCTAACCTAACCTAACCTAACCTAACCTAACCTAACCTAACCTAACCTAACCTAACCTAACCTAACCTAACCTAACCTAACCTAACCTAACCTAACCTAACCTAACCTAACCTAACCTAACCTAACCTAACCTAACCTAACCTAACCTAACCTAACCTAACCTAACCTAACCTAACCTAACCTAACCTAACCTAACCTAACCTAACCTAACCTAACCTAACCTAACCTAACCTAACCTAACCTAACCTAACCTAACCTAACCTAACCTAACCTAACCTAACCTAACCTAACCTAACCTAACCTAACCTAACCTAACCTAACCTAACCTAACCTAACCTAACCTAACCTAACCTAACCTAACCTAACCTAACCTAACCTAACCTAACCTAACCTAACCTAACCTAACCTAACCTAACCTAACCTAACCTAACCTAACCTAACCTAACCTAACCTAACCTAACCTAACCTAACCTAACCTAACCTAACCTAACCTAACCTAACCTAACCTAACCTAACCTAACCTAACCTAACCTAACCTAACCTAACCTAACCTAACCTAACCTAACCTAACCTAACCTAACCTAACCTAACCTAACCTAACCTAACCTAACCTAACCTAACCTAACCTAACCTAACCTAACCTAACCTAACCTAACCTAACCTAACCTAACCTAACCTAACCTAACCTAACCTAACCTAACCTAACCTAACCTAACCTAACCTAACCTAACCTAACCTAACCTAACCTAACCTAACCTAACCTAACCTAACCTAACCTAACCTAACCTAACCTAACCTAACCTAACCTAACCTAACCTAACCTAACCTAACCTAACCTAACCTAACCTAACCGGGTGTACAAGTGTGTACAAGGTTGTACAAGTGTGTACAAGCTTTTACAAGTGTGTACAAGGGTGTACAAGTGTGTACAAGTTTGTACAAGTTTGTACAAGGTTGTACAAGTGTGTACAAGGTTATACAATTGTCTACAAGGTTGTACAAGTGTGTACAAGGTTGTACAAGTGTGTACAAGCTTTTACAAGTGTGTACAAGGGTGTACAAGTGTGTACAAGTTTGTACAAGTTTGTACAAGGTTGTACAAGTGTGTACAAGGTTGTACAAGTGTGTACAAGGTTGTACAAGTGTGTACAAGGTTGTACAAGTGTGTACAAGGTTGTACAAGTGTGTACAAGTTTTTAAATTGTGTACATGGGTGTACAATTGTGTACAAGGCTGTACAAGTGTGTACAAGGTTGTACAAGTGTGTACAAGGTTGTAACAGGGGGTACAAGGTTGTACAAGTGTGTACAAGGTTGTACAAGTGTGTACAAGGGTGTACAGGTTTGTACAATGTTGTACAAGTGTACAAGTTTGTACAAGGTTGTACAAGTGTGTACAAGGGTGTACAAGTGTGTACAAGGGTGCACAAGTGTGTACAAGGGTGTACAATCGTGTACAAGCTTGTACAAGTGTGTACAAGGGTGTACAGGTTTGTACAAGGTTGTACAAGTGTGTACAAGGGTGTACAAATGTGTACAAGGATGAAAAGGTTGTACAAGTTTGTACAAGTTTGTACAAGGTTGTACAAGTGTGTACAAGGTTGTACAAGTGTGTACAAGGTTGTACAAGTGTGTACAACTTGTACAAGTGTGTACAAGCTTGTACAAGTGTGTACAAGGTTGTACAAGTGTGTACAAGGTTGTACAAGTTTGTACAAGGTTGTACAAGTGTGTACAAGTTTGTACAAGTGTGTACAAGTTTGTACAAGGTTGTACAAATGTGTACAAGGGTGTACAAAAATGTACAAGGGTGCACAAGTTTGAACAAGGGTGTACAAGTGTGTACAAGCTTGTACAAGTGTGTACAAGCTTGTACAAGTGTGTACAAGGGTGTACAGGTTTGTACAAGGTTGTACAAGTGTGTACAAGGGTGTACAAGTATGTACAATAATGTACAAGTTTGTACAAGTGTGTACAAGTTTGTAAAAGGTTGTACAAGTGTGTACAAGGGTGTACAAGTGTGTACAAGGTTGTACAAGTGTGTACAAGCTTGTACAAGTGTGTACAAGGGTGTACAAGTGTGTACAAGGTTGTACAAGTTTTTACATGGTTGTACAAGTGTGTACAAGGTTGTACAAGTGTGTACAAGGTTGTACAAGTTTGTACAAGGTTGTACAAGTGTGTACAAGGTTGTACAAGTTTGTACAAGGTTGTACAAGTGTGTACAAGGTTGTACAAGTGTGTACAAGGTTGTACAAGTGTGTACAAGGTTGTACAAGTGTGTACAAGGTTGTACAAGTGTGTACAAGGTTGTACAAGTGTGTACAAGGTTGTACAAGTGTGTACAAGGTTGTACAAGTGTGTAAAAGGTTGTACAAGTGTGTACAAGGTTGTACAAGTGTGTAAAGGTTGTACAAGTGTGTACAAGGGTGTACAAGTGTGTACAAGGTTGTACAAGTTTTTACAAGGTTGTACAAGTGTGTACAAGGGTGTAAAATCGTGTACAAGGATGTACAAGTTTGTAAGTTTGTACAAGGTTGTACAAGTGTGTACAAGGATGTACAAGTTTGTACAAGTTTGTACAAGTTTGTACAAGTTTTTACAAGTTTGTACAAGGTTGTACAAGTGTGTACAAGGATGTACAAGTTTGTACAAGGGTGTACAAGTGTGTACGATAAGTAAAAGTGTGTACAAGGGTGTACAAGGTTGTACAAGTGTGTACAAGGTTGTACAATTGTGTACAAGGCTGTACAACTGTGTACAAGGTTGTACAAGTGTGTACAAGGTTGTGCAATTGTGTACAAGGCTGTACAACTGTGTACAAGGTTGTACAATTGTGTACAAGGCTGTACAAGTGTGTACAAGGTTGTACAAGTGTGTACAAGGTTGTACAAGTGTGTACAAGGTTGTACAAGTGTGTACAAGGTTGTACAAGTGTGTACAAGTTTTTAAATTGTGTACATGGGTGTACAATTGTGTACAAGGCTGTACAAGTGTGTACAAGGTTGTACAAGTGTGTACAAGGTTGTAACAGGGGGTACAAGGTTGTACAAGTGTGTACAAGGTTGTACAAGTGTGTACAAGGGTGTACAGGTTTGTACAATGTTGTACAAGTGTGTACAAGTTTGTACAAGGTTGTACAAGTGTGTACAAGGGTGTACAAGTGTGTACAAGGGTGCACAAGTGTGTACAAGGGTGTACAATCGTGTACAAGCTTGTACAAGTGTGTACAAGGGTGTACAGGTTTGTACAAGGTTGTACAAGTGTGTACAAGGGTGTACAAATGTGTACAAGGATGAAAAGGTTGTACAAGTTTGTACAAGTTTGTACAAGGTTGTACAAGTTTGTACAAGTTTGTACAAGGTTGTACAAGTGTGTACAAGGTTGTAAAAGTGTGTACAAGGTTGTACAAGTGTGTACAAGGTTGTACAAGTGTGTACAACTTGTACAAGTGTGTACAACTTGTACAAGTGTGTACAAGCTTGTACAAGTGTGTACAAGGTTGTACAAGTGTGTACAAGGTTGTACAAGTTTGTACAAGGTTGTACAAGTGTGTACAAGTTTGTACAAGTGTGTACAAGTTTGTACAAGGTTGTACAAATGTGTACAAGGGTGTACAAAGGTGTACAACGGTGCACAAGTTTGAACAAGGGTGTACAAGTGTGTACAAGCTTGTACAAGTGTGTACAAGCTTGTACAAGTGTGTACAAGGGTGTACAGGTTTGTACAAGGTTGTACAAGTGTGTACAAGGGTGTACAGGTTTGTACAAGGTTGTACAAGTGTGTACAAGGGTGTACAAGTATGTACAATAATGTACAAGTTTGTACAATTGTGTACAAGTTTGTAAAAGGTTGTACAAGTGTGTACAAGGAGGTACAAGTGTGTACAAGGTTGTACAAGTGTGTACAAGCTTGTACAAGTGTGTACAAGGGTGTACAAGTGTGTACAAGGTTGTACAAGTTTTTACATGGTTGTACAAGTGTGTACAGGGTTGTACAAGTGTGTACAAGGTTGTACAAGTGTGTACAAGGTTGTACAAGTGTGTACAAGGTTGTACAAGTGTGTACAAGGTTGTACAAGTGTGTACAAGGTTGTACAAGGTTGTACAAGTGTGTACAAGGTTGTACAAGTGTGTACAAGGTTGTACAAGTGTGTACAAGGTTGTACAAGTGTGTACAAGGTTGTACAAGTGTGTACAAGGTTGTACAAGTGTGTACAAGGTTGTACAAGTGTGTACAAGGTTGTACAAGTGTGTACAAGGTTGTACAAGTGTGTACAAGGTTGTACAAGTGTGTACAAGGTTGTACAAGTGTGTACAAGGTTGTACAAGTGTGTACAAGGTTGTACAAGTGTGTACAAGGTTGTACAAGTGTGTACAAGGGTGTACAAGTGTGTACAAGGTTGTACAAGTTTTTACAAGGTTGTACAAGTGTGTACAAGGGTGTAAAATCGTGTACAAGGATGTACAAGTTTGTACAAGTTTGTACAAGGTTGTACAAGTGTGTACAAGGATGTACAAGTTTGTACAAGTTTGTAAAAGTTTGTACAAGTTTGTACAAGGTTGTACAAGTGTGTACAAGGATGAACAAGTTTGTACAAGGGTGTACAAGTGTGTACGATAAGTAAAAGTGTGTACAAGGGTGTACAAGGTTGTACAAGTGTGTACAAGGTTGTACAATTGTGTACAAGGCTGTACAACTGTGTACAAGGTTGTACAATTGTGTACAAGGCTGTACAAGTGTGTACAAGGTTGTACAAGTGTGTACAAGGTTGTACAAGTGTGTACAAAGATGTACAAGTTTGTACAAGGGTGTACAAGTGTGTACGATGTGTAAAAGTTTGTACAAGGGTGTACAAGGTTGTACAAGTGTGTACAAGGTTGTACAATTGTGTACAAGGCTGTACAAGTGTGTACAAGGTTGTACAATTTTGTACAAGGCTGTACAAGTGTGTACAAGGTTGTACAAGTGTGTACAAGGCTGTACAATTGTGTACAAGGTTGTACAAGTGTGTACAAGGTTGTACAAGTGTGTACAAGGTTGTACAAGTGTGTACAAGGTTGTACAATTGTGTGTCAGGTTGTACAAGTGTGTACAAGGTTGTACAAGTGTGTACAAGGTCGTACAATCGTGTACAAGGATGTACAAGTTTGTACAAGTTTGTACAAGTTTGTACAAGGTTGTACAAGTGTGTACCAGGATGTACAAGTTTGTACAAGGGAGTACAAGTTTGTACAAGATTGTACAAGTGTGTACTGGGTTGTACAAGTGTGTACAAGATTGTATAAGTTTGTACAAGGTTGTACAAGTGTGTACAAGGGTGTACAAGTGTGTACAAATGTGTACAAGTTTTACAAGGTTGTACAAGTGTGTACAAGGTTGTACAAGGTGTGTACAAGGTTGTACATGTGTGTACAAGGGTGTACAAGTTTTTACAAGGCTCTACAAGTGTGTACAAGGTTGTACAAGGCTGTACAAGTGTGTACAAGGTTGTACAAGGTTGTACAAGTGTGTACAAGGGTGTACAAGTTTTTACGAGGATGTACAAGTGTGTACAAGGCTGTACAATTGTGTACAAGGTTGTACAAGTGTGTACAAGGTTGTACAAGTGTGTACAAGGTTGTACAATTGTGTACAAGGCTGTACAAGTGTGTACAAGGTTGTACAAGTGTGTACAAGGCTGTACAATTGTGTACAAGGTTGTACAAGTGTGTACAAGGTTGTACAAGTGTGTACAAGGTTGTACAATTGTGTACAAGGCTGTACAAGTGTGTTCAAGGTTGTACAAGTGTGTACAAGGTTGTACAAGTGTGTACAAGGTTGTACAATTGTGTACAAGGTTGTACAAGTGTGTACAAGGTTGTACAAGTGTGTACAAGGTTTTACAAGTGTGTACAAGGTTGTACAATTGTGTACAAGGTTGTACAAGTGTGTACAAGGTTGTACAAGTGTGTACAAGGTTGTACAAGTGTGTACAAGGTTGTACAAGTGTGTACAAGGTTGTACAAGTGTGTACAAGGTTGTACAAGTGTGTACAAGGTTGTACAAGTGTGTACAAGGTTGTACAAGTGTGTACAAGCTTGTACAAGTGTGTACAAGCTTGTACAAGTGTGTACAAGGGTGTACAAGTGTGTACAAGGTTGTACAAGTTTTTACAAGGTTTTACAAGTGTGTACAAGGGTGTAAAATCGTGTACAAGGATGTACAAGTTTGTACAAGTTTGTACAAGGTTGTACAAGTGTGTACAAGGATGTACAAGTTTTTACAAGGGTGTACAAGTGTGTACGATAAGCAAAAGTGTGTACAAGAGTGTACAAGGTTGTACAAGTGTGTACAAGGTTGTACAATTGTGTACAAGGCTGTACAAGTGTGTACAAGGTTGTACAATTGTGTACAAGGCTGTACAAGTGTGTAAAAGGTTGTACAAGTGTGTACAAGGTTGTACAAGTGTGTACAAGGTTGTACAAGTGTGTACAAGGTTGTACAAGTGTGTACAAGGTTGTACAAGTGTGTACAAGGTTGTACAAGTGTGTACGAGGTTGTACAATTGTGTACAAGGTTGTACAAGTGTGTACAAGGTTGTACAATTGTGTACAAGGCTGTACAAGTGTGTACAAGGTTGTACAAGGATGTACAAGTGTGTACAAGGGTGTACAAGTTTTTACAAGGTTGTACAAGTGTGTACAAGGTTGTACAAGTGTGTACAAGGCTGTACAATTGTGTACAAGGTTGTACAAGTGTGTACAAGGTTGTACAAGTGTGTACAAGGTTGTACAATTGTGTACAAGGCTGTACAAGTGTGTACAAGGTTGTACAAGTGTGTACAAGGCTGTACAATTGTGTACAAGGTTGTACAAGTGTGTACAAGGTTGTACAAGTGTGTACAAGGTTGTACAATTGTGTACAAGACTGTACAAGTGTGTACAAAGTTGTGCAAGTGTGTACAAGGTTGTACAAGTGTGTACAAGGTTGTACAATTGTGTACAAGGTTGTACAAGTGTGTACAAGGTTGTACAAGTGTGTACAAGGTTGTACAATTGTGTACAAGGTTGTACAAGTGTGTACAAGGTTGTACAAGTGTGTACAAGGGTGTACAATCGTGTACAAGGATGTACAAGTTTGTACAAGATTGTACAAGTGTGTACTGGGTTGTACAAGTGTGTACAAGATTGTATAAGTTTGTACAAGGTTGTACAAGTGTGTACAAGGGTGTACAAGTGTGTACAAATGTGTACAAGTGTGTACAGGGGTGTAAAACTTTGTACAAGGGTGTACAAGTTTTACAAGGTTGTACAAGTGTGTACAAGGTTGTACAAGTTGTGTACTGGGTTGTACAAGTGTGTACAAGATTGTATAGGTTTGTACAAGGTTGTACAAGTGTGTATAAGGGTGTACAAGTGTGTACAAATGTGTACAAGTGTGTACAGGGGTGTACAAGTTTGTACAAGGGTGTACAAGTTTTACAAGGTTGTACAAGTGTGTACAAGGTTGTACAAGTTGTGTACAAGGTTATACATGTGTGTACAAGGGTGTACAAGTGTGTACAAGGTTGTACAAGTGTGTACAAGCTTGTACAAGTGTGTACAAGGGTGTACAAGTGTGTACAAGGTTGTACAAGTTTTTACAAGGTTGTACAAGTGTGTACAAGGGTGTACAAGTATGTACAATAATGTACAAGTTTGTACAAGTGTGTACAAGTTTGTAAAAGGTTGTACAAGTGTGTACAAGGGTGTACAAGTGTGTACAAGGTTGTACAAGTGTGTACAAGCTTGTACAAGTGTGTACAAGGGTGTACAAGTGTGTACAAGGTTGTACAAGTTTTTACATGGTTGTACAAGTGTGTACAAGGTTGTACAAGTGTGTACAAGGTTGTACAAGTTTGTACAAGGTTGTACAAGTGTGTACAAGGTTGTACAAGTGTGTACAAGGTTGTACAAGTTTGTACAAGGTTGTACAAGTGTGTACAAGGTTGTACAAGTGTGTACAAGGTTGTACAAGTGTGTACAAGGTTGTACAAGTGTGTACAAGGTTGTACAAGTGTGTACAAGGTTGTACAAGTGTGTACAAGGTTGTACAAGTGTGTACAAGGTTGTACAAGTGTGTAAAAGGTTGTACAAGTGTGTACAAGGTTGTACAAGTGTGTAAAGGTTGTACAAGTGTGTACAAGGGTGTACAAGTGTGTACAAGGTTGTACAAGTTTTTACAAGGTTGTACAAGTGTGTACAAGGGTGTAAAATCGTGTACAAGGATGTACAAGTTTGTAAGTTTGTACAAGGTTGTACAAGTGTGTACAAGGATGTACAAGTTTGTACAAGTTTGTACAAGTTTGTACAAGTTTTTACAAGTTTGTACAAGGTTGTACAAGTGTGTACAAGGATGTACAAGTTTGTACAAGGGTGTACAAGTGTGTACGATAAGTAAAAGTGTGTACAAGGGTGTACAAGGTTGTACAAGTGTGTACAAGGTTGTACAATTGTGTACAAGGCTGTACAACTGTGTACAAGGTTGTACAAGTGTGTACAAGGTTGTACAATTGTGTACAAGGCTGTACAACTGTGTACAAGGTTGTACAATTGTGTACAAGGCTGTACAAGTGTGTACAAGGTTGTACAAGTGTGTACAAGGTTGTACAAGTGTGTACAAGGTTGTACAAGTGTGTACAAGGTTGTACAAGTTTGTACAAGGTTGTACAAGTGTGTACAAGGTTGTACAAGTGTGTACAAGGTTGTACAAGTGTGTACAAGGTTGTACAAGTGTGTACAAGGTTGTACAAGTGTGTACAAGGTTGTACAAGTGTGTACAAGGTTGTACAAGTGTGTACAAGGGTGTACAAGTGTGTACAAGGTTGTACAAGTTTTTACAAGGTTGTACAAGTGTGTACAAGGGTGTAAAATCGTGTACAAGGATGTACAAGTTTGTACAAGTTTGTACAAGGTTGTACAAGTGTGTACAAGGATGTACAAGTTTGTACAAGTTTGTAAAAGTTTGTACAAGTTTGTACAAGGTTGTACAAGTGTGTACAAGGATGAACAAGTTTGTACAAGGGTGTACAAGTGTGTACGATAAGTAAAAGTGTGTACAAGGGTGTACAAGGTTGTACAAGTGTGTACAAGGTTGTACAATTGTGTACAAGGCTGTACAACTGTGTACAAGGTTGTACAATTGTGTACAAGGCTGTACAAGTGTGTACAAGGTTGTACAAGTGTGTACAAGGTTGTACAAGTGTGTACAAAGATGTACAAGTTTGTACAAGGGTGTACAAGTGTGTACGATGTGTAAAAGTTTGTACAAGGGTGTACAAGGTTGTACAAGTGTGTACAAGGTTGTACAATTGTGTACAAGGCTGTACAAGTGTGTACAAGGTTGTACAATTTTGTACAAGGCTGTACAAGTGTGTACAAGGTTGTACAAGTGTGTACAAGGCTGTACAATTGTGTACAAGGTTGTACAAGTGTGTACAAGGTTGTACAAGTGTGTACAAGGTTGTACAAGTGTGTACAAGGTTGTACAATTGTGTGTCAGGTTGTACAAGTGTGTACAAGGTTGTACAAGTGTGTACAAGGTCGTACAATCGTGTACAAGGATGTACAAGTTTGTACAAGTTTGTACAAGTTTGTACAAGGTTGTACAAGTGTGTACCAGGATGTACAAGTTTGTACAAGGGAGTACAAGTTTGTACAAGATTGTACAAGTGTGTACTGGGTTGTACAAGTGTGTACAAGATTGTATAAGTTTGTACAAGGTTGTACAAGTGTGTACAAGGGTGTACAAGTGTGTACAAATGTGTACAAGTTTTACAAGGTTGTACAAGTGTGTACAAGGTTGTACAAGGTGTGTACAAGGTTGTACATGTGTGTACAAGGGTGTACAAGTTTTTACAAGGCTCTACAAGTGTGTACAAGGTTGTACAAGGCTGTACAAGTGTGTACAAGGTTGTACAAGGTTGTACAAGTGTGTACAAGGGTGTACAAGTTTTTACGAGGATGTACAAGTGTGTACAAGGCTGTACAATTGTGTACAAGGTTGTACAAGTGTGTACAAGGTTGTACAAGTGTGTACAAGGTTGTACAATTGTGTACAAGGCTGTACAAGTGTGTACAAGGTTGTACAAGTGTGTACAAGGCTGTACAATTGTGTACAAGGTTGTACAAGTGTGTACAAGGTTGTACAAGTGTGTACAAGGTTGTACAATTGTGTACAAGGCTGTACAAGTGTGTTCAAGGTTGTACAAGTGTGTACAAGGTTGTACAAGTGTGTACAAGGTTGTACAATTGTGTACAAGGTTGTACAAGTGTGTACAAGGTTGTACAAGTGTGTACAAGGTTTTACAAGTGTGTACAAGGTTGTACAATTGTGTACAAGGTTGTACAAGTGTGTACAAGGTTGTACAAGTGTGTACAAGGTTGTACAAGTGTGTACAAGGTTGTACAAGTGTGTACAAGGTTGTACAAGTGTGTACAAGGTTGTACAAGTGTGTACAAGGTGGTACAAGTGTGTACAAGGTTGTACAAGTGTGTACAAGCTTGTACAAGTGTGTACAAGCTTGTACAAGTGTGTACAAGGGTGTACAAGTGTGTACAAGGTTGTACAAGTTTTTACAAGGTTTTACAAGTGTGTACAAGGGTGTAAAATCGTGTACAAGGATGTACAAGTTTGTACAAGTTTGTACAAGGTTGTACAAGTGTGTACAAGGATGTACAAGTTTTTACAAGGGTGTACAAGTGTGTACGATAAGCAAAAGTGTGTACAAGAGTGTACAAGGTTGTACAAGTGTGTACAAGGTTGTACAATTGTGTACAAGGCTGTACAAGTGTGTACAAGGTTGTACAATTGTGTACAAGGCTGTACAAGTGTGTAAAAGGTTGTACAAGTGTGTACAAGGTTGTACAAGTGTGTACAAGGTTGTACAAGTGTGTACAAGGTTGTACAAGTGTGTACAAGGTTGTACAAGTGTGTACAAGGTTGTACAAGTGTGTACGAGGTTGTACAATTGTGTACAAGGTTGTACAAGTGTGTACAAGGTTGTACAATTGTGTACAAGGCTGTACAAGTGTGTACAAGGTTGTACAAGGATGTACAAGTGTGTACAAGGGTGTACAAGTTTTTACAAGGTTGTACAAGTGTGTACAAGGTTGTACAAGTGTGTACAAGGCTGTACAATTGTGTACAAGGTTGTACAAGTGTGTACAAGGTTGTACAAGTGTGTACAAGGTTGTACAATTGTGTACAAGGCTG
>NW_026543685.1:0-18709 GCF_028750875.1 Macrosteles quadrilineatus
GTTTTATGTCAGCTTGGTGGTCGAGTGATTATAGTACTGCTGTACTCGCCTTGTAATCAGAAGGTAGCTGGTTTGATTCTATGTTACTTTGTTTGTATTACCTGTCACTAGTTTGGTATTACTAATTTAATTAATCTTTGTCACAGGTGTACGAGGCTGCTGGGCTGGCCAATGCTGACAGTTTTATCCGACAGTTCCCTGATGGCTACAGTACCATTCTGGGGGAGAGAGGAGTAACCGTGTCTGGGGGCCAGAAACAGAGGATAGCTATCGCCCGCGCTCTACTGAAAATCCCATCCATCCTCATACTAGACTAGGCTACCAGGTCAGTTGCAAGGGAATGACTTGATCGTAAAACATGTTAAAATGTAACATGTAAAAATGTAACATGTGGAAATATAAGAAGTTAAAATGTAACATGTTAAAATGTAACGTGTTAAAATGTAACATTTTAAAATGTAACATGCTTAAATGTAACGTGTTAAAATGTAACATATTAAAATGTAACATGTAAAAATGTAACATGTAAAATTGTAACCTTTTAAAATGTAACATGCTTAAAGGTAACTTGTTAAAATGTAACATATTAAAAACGTTATGAGTACTGGTATGAGTAAAAGTTTTTATATCAGCTTGGTGGTTGAGTGATTGTACCATTCTGGGGGAGAGAGGAGTTACCATGTCTGGGAGCCAGAAACAGAGGATAGCTATCGCCCGCGCTATACTGAAAATCCCATCCATCCTCATACTAGACGAGGCTACCAGGTCAGTTGCAAGGGAATGACTTGATCGTAAAACATGTTAAAATGTAACATGTAAAAATGTAACATGTGGAAATATAAGAAGTTAAAATGTAACATGTTAAAATGTAACGTGTTAAAATGTAACATTTTAAAATGTAACATGCTTAAATGTAACGTGTTAAAATGTAACATATTAAAATGTAACATGTAAAAATGTAACATGTAAAATTGTAACCTTTTAAAATGTAACATGCTTAAAGGTAACTTGTTAAAATGTAACATATTAAAAACGTTATGAGTACTGGTATGAGTAAAAGTTTTTATATCAGCTTGGTGGTTGAGTGATTATAGTACTGCTGTACTCGCCTTGTAATCAGAAGGTAGCTGGTTTGATTCTATGTTACTTTGTTTGTATTACCTGTCACTAGTTTGGTATTACTAATTTAATTAATCTTTGTCACAGGTGTACGAGGCTGCTGGGCTGGCCAATGCTGACAGTTTTATCCGACAGTTCCCTGATGGCTACAGTACCATTCTGGGGGAGAGAGGAGTAACCGTGTCTGGGGGCCAGAAACAGAGGATAGCTATCGCCCGCGCTCTACTGAAAATCCCATCCATCCTCATACTAGACGAGGCTACCAGGTCAGTTGCAAGGGAAAGACTTGATCGTAAAACATGTTAAAATGTAACATGTAAAAATGTAAAATGTAAAAATGTAGACGACGACGACGACGACGACGACGACGACGACGACGACGACTCAAGACATGTAACATGTAAAAATGTAACCTTTTAAAATTTAAAATGTAACATGCTTAAATGTAACGTGTTAAAATGTAACATATTAAAATGTAACATGTAAAAATGTAAAATGTAAAAATGTAGACGACGACGACGACGACGACGACGACGACGACGACGACGACGACGACGACGACGACGACGACGACGACGACGACGACGACGACGACGACGACGACGACGACGACGACGACGACGACGACGACGACGACGACGACGACGACGACGACGACGACGACGACGACGACGACGACGACGACGACGACGACGACGACGACGACGACGACGACGACGACGACGACGACGACGACGACGACGACGACGACGACGACGACGACGACGACGACGACGACGACGACGACGACGACGACGACGACGACGACGACGACGACGACGACGACGACGACGACGACGACGACGACGACGACGACGACGACGACGACGACGACGACGACGACGACGACGACGACGACGACGACGACGACGACGACGACGACGACGACGACGACGACGACGACGACGACGACGACGACGACGACGACGACGACGACGACGACGACGACGACGACGACGACGACGACGACGACGACGACGACGACGACGACGACGACGACGACGACGACGACGACGACGACGACGACGACGACGACGACGACGACGACGACGACGACGACGACGACGACGACGACGACGACGACGACGACGACGACGACGACGACGACGACGACGACGACTCAAGACATGTAACATGTAAAAATGTAACCTTTTAAAATTTAAAATGTAACATCTACATATTAAAAACGTTATGAGTACTGGTATGAGTAAAAGGTTTTATGTCAGCTTGGTGGTCGAGTGATTATAGTACTGCTGTACTCGCCTTGTAATCAGAAGGTAGCTGGTTTGATTCTATGTTACTTTGTTTGTATTACCTGTCACTAGTTTGGTATTACTAATTTAATTAATCTTTGTCACAGGTGTACGAGGCTGCTGGGCTGGCCAATGCTGACAGTTTTATCCGACAGTTCCCTGATGGCTACAGTACCATTCTGGGGGAGAGAGGAGTAACCGTGTCTGGGGGCCAGAAACAGAGGATAGCTATCGCCCGCGCTCTACTGAAAATCCCATCCATCCTCATACTAGACTAGGCTACCAGGTCAGTTGCAAGGGAATGACTTGATCGTAAAACATGTTAAAATGTAACATGTAAAAATGTAACATGTGGAAATATAAGAAGTTAAAATGTAACATGTTAAAATGTAACGTGTTAAAATGTAACATTTTAAAATGTAACATGCTTAAATGTAACGTGTTAAAATGTAACATATTAAAATGTAACATGTAAAAATGTAACATGTAAAATTGTAACCTTTTAAAATGTAACATGCTTAAAGGTAACTTGTTAAAATGTAACATATTAAAAACGTTATGAGTACTGGTATGAGTAAAAGTTTTTATATCAGCTTGGTGGTTGAGTGATTATAGTACTGCTGTACTCGCCTTGTAATCAGAAGGTAGCTGGTTTGATTCTATGTTACTTTGTTTGTATTACCTGTCACTAGTTTGGTATTACTAATTTAATTAATCTTTGTCACAGGTGTACGAGGCTGCTGGGCTGGCCAATGCTGACAGTTTTATCCGACAGTTCCCTGATGGCTACAGTACCATTCTGGGGGAGAGAGGAGTAACCGTGTCTGGGGGCCAGAAACAGAGGATAGCTATCGCCCGCGCTCTACTGAAAATCCCATCCATCCTCATACTAGACGAGGCTACCAGGTCAGTTGCAAGGGAAAGACTTGATCGTAAAACATGTTAAAATGTAACATGTAAAAATGTAAAATGTAAAAATGTAGACGACGACGACGACGACGACGACGACGACGACGACGACGACGACGACGACGACGACGACGACGACGACGACGACGACGACGACGACGACGACGACGACGACGACGACGACGACGACGACGACGACGACGACGACGACGACGACGACGACGACGACGACGACGACGACGACGACGACGACGACGACGACGACGACGACGACGACGACGACGACGACGACGACGACGACGACGACGACGACGACGACGACGACGACGACGACGACGACGACGACGACGACGACGACGACGACGACGACGACGACGACGACGACGACGACGACGACGACGACGACGACGACGACGACGACGACGACGACGACGACGACGACGACGACGACGACGACGACGACGACGACGACGACGACGACGACGACGACGACGACGACGACGACGACGACGACGACGACGACGACGACGACGACGACGACGACGACGACGACGACGACGACGACGACGACGACGACGACGACGACGACGACGACGACGACGACGACGACGACGACGACTCAAGACATGTAACATGTAAAAATGTAACCTTTTAAAATTTAAAATGTAACATGCTTAAAGGTGACTTGTTAAAATGTAACATATTAAAAACGTTATGAGTACTGGTATGAGTAAAAGGTTTTATGTCAGCTTGGTGGTCGAGTGATTATAGTACTGCTGTACTCGCCTTGTAATCAGAAGGTAGCTGGTTTGATTCTATGTTACTTTGTTTGTATTACCTGTCACTAGTTTGGTATTACTAATTTAATTAATCTTTGTCACAGGTGTACGAGGCTGCTGGGCTGGCCAATGCTGACAGTTTTATCCGACAGTTCCCTGATGGCTACAGTACCATTCTGGGGGAGAGAGGAGTAACCGTGTCTGGGGGCCAGAAACAGAGGATAGCTATCGCCCGCGCTCTACTGACCCGCGCTCTACTGAAAATCCCATCCATCCTCATACTAGACTAGGCTACCAGGTCAGTTGCAAGGGAATGACTTGATCGTAAAACATGTTAAAATGTAACATGTAAAAATGTAACATGTGGAAATATAAGAAGTTAAAATGTAACATGTTAAAATGTAACGTGTTAAAATGTAACATTTTAAAATGTAACATGCTTAAATGTAACGTGTTAAAATGTAACATATTAAAATGTAACATGTAAAAATGTAACATGTAAAATTGTAACCTTTTAAAATGTAACATGCTTAAAGGTAACTTGTTAAAATGTAACATATTAAAAACGTTATGAGTACTGGTATGAGTAAAAGTTTTTATATCAGCTTGGTGGTTGAGTGATTATAGTACTGCTGTACTCGCCTTGTAATCAGAAGGTAGCTGGTTTGATTCTATGTTACTTTGTTTGTATTACCTGTCACTAGTTTGGTATTACTAATTTAATTAATCTTTGTCACAGGTGTACGAGGCTGCTGGGCTGGCCAATGCTGACAGTTTTATCCGACAGTTCCCTGATGGCTACAGTACCATTCTGGGGGAGAGAGGAGTAACCGTGTCTGGGGGCCAGAAACAGAGGATAGCTATCGCCCGCGCTCTACTGAAAATCCCATCCATCCTCATACTAGACGAGGCTACCAGGTCAGTTGCAAGGGAAAGACTTGATCGTAAAACATGTTAAAATGTAACATGTAAAAATGTAAAATGTAAAAATGTAGACGACGACGACGACGACGACGACGACGACGACGACGACGACGACGACGACGACGACGACGACGACGACGACGACGACGACGACGACGACGACGACGACGACGACGACGACGACGACGACGACGACGACGACGACGACGACGACGACGACGACGACGACGACGACGACGACGACGACGACGACGACGACGACGACGACGACGACGACGACGACGACGACGACGACGACGACGACGACGACGACGACGACGACGACGACGACGACGACGACGACGACGACGACGACGACGACGACGACGACGACGACGACGACGACGACGACGACGACGACGACGACGACGACGACGACGACGACGACGACGACGACGACGACGACGACGACGACGACGACGACGACGACGACGACGACGACGACGACGACGACGACGACGACGACGACGACGACGACGACGACGACGACGACGACGACGACGACGACGACGACGACGACGACGACGACGACGACGACGACGACGACGACGACGACGACGACGACGACGACGACGACGACGACGACGACGACGACGACGACGACGACGACGACGACGACGACGACGACGACGACGACGACGACGACGACGACGACGACGACGACGACGACGACGACGACGACGACGACGACGACGACGACGACGACGACGACGACGACGACGACGACGACGACGACGACGACGACGACGACGACGACGACGACGACGACGACGACGACGACGACGACGACGACGACGACGACGACGACGACGACGACGACGACGACGACGACGACGACGACGACGACGACGACGACGACGACGACGACGACGACGACGACGACGACGACGACGACGACGACGACGACGACGACGACGACGACGACGACGACGACGACGACGACGACGACGACGACGACGACGACGACGACGACGACGACGACGACGACGACGACGACGACGACGACGACGACGACGACGACGACGACGACGACGACGACGACGACGACGACGACGACGACGACGACGACGACGACGACGACGACGACGACGACGACGACGACGACGACGACGACGACGACGACGACGACGACGACGACGACGACGACGACGACGACGACGACGACGACGACGACGACGACGACGACGACGACGACGACGACGACGACGACGACGACGACGACGACGACGACGACGACGACGACGACGACGACGACGACGACGACGACGACGACGACGACGACGACGACGACGACGACGACGACGACGACGACGACGACGACGACGACGACGACGACGACGACGACGACGACGACGACGACGACGACGACGACGACGACGACGACGACGACGACGACGACGACGACGACGACGACGACGACGACGACGACGACGACGACGACGACGACGACGACGACGACGACGACGACGACGACGACGACGACGACGACGACGACGACGACGACGACGACGACGACTCAAGACATGTAACATGTAAAAATGTAACCTTTTAAAATTTAAAATGTAACATGCTTAAAGGTGACTTGTTAAAATGTAACATATTAAAAACGTTATGAGTACTGGTATGAGTAAAAGGTTTTATGTCAGCTTGGTGGTCGAGTGATTATAGTACTGCTGTACTCGCCTTGTAATCAGAAGGTAGCTGGTTTGATTCTATGTTACTTTGTTTGTATTACCTGTCACTAGTTTGGTATTACTAATTTAATTAATCTTTGTCACAGGTGTACGAGGCTGCTGGGCTGGCCAATGCTGACAGTTTTATCCGACAGTTCCCTGATGGCTACAGTACCATTCTGGGGGAGAGAGGAGTAACCGTGTCTGGGGGCCAGAAACAGAGGATAGCTATCGCCCGCGCTCTACTGAAAATCCCATCCATCCTCATACTAGACTAGGCTACCAGGTCAGTTGCAAGGGAATGACTTGATCGTAAAACATGTTAAAATGTAACATGTAAAAATGTAACATGTGGAAATATAAGAAGTTAAAATGTAACATGTTAAAATGTAACGTGTTAAAATGTAACATTTTAAAATGTAACATGCTTAAATGTAACGTGTTAAAATGTAACATATTAAAATGTAACATGTAAAAATGTAACATGTAAAATTGTAACCTTTTAAAATGTAACATGCTTAAAGGTAACTTGTTAAAATGTAACATATTAAAAACGTTATGAGTACTGGTATGAGTAAAAGTTTTTATATCAGCTTGGTGGTTGAGTGATTGTACCATTCTGGGGGAGAGAGGAGTTACCATGTCTGGGAGCCAGAAACAGAGGATAGCTATCGCCCGCGCTATACTGAAAATCCCATCCATCCTCATACTAGACGAGGCTACCAGGTCAGTTGCAAGGGAATGACTTGATCGTAAAACATGTTAAAATGTAACATGTAAAAATGTAACATGTGGAAATATAAGAAGTTAAAATGTAACATGTTAAAATGTAACGTGTTAAAATGTAACATTTTAAAATGTAACATGCTTAAATGTAACGTGTTAAAATGTAACATATTAAAATGTAACATGTAAAAATGTAACATGTAAAATTGTAACCTTTTAAAATGTAACATGCTTAAAGGTAACTTGTTAAAATGTAACATATTAAAAACGTTATGAGTACTGGTATGAGTAAAAGTTTTTATATCAGCTTGGTGGTTGAGTGATTATAGTACTGCTGTACTCGCCTTGTAATCAGAAGGTAGCTGGTTTGATTCTATGTTACTTTGTTTGTATTACCTGTCACTAGTTTGGTATTACTAATTTAATTAATCTTTGTCACAGGTGTACGAGGCTGCTGGGCTGGCCAATGCTGACAGTTTTATCCGACAGTTCCCTGATGGCTACAGTACCATTCTGGGGGAGAGAGGAGTAACCGTGTCTGGGGGCCAGAAACAGAGGATAGCTATCGCCCGCGCTCTACTGAAAATCCCATCCATCCTCATACTAGACGAGGCTACCAGGTCAGTTGCAAGGGAAAGACTTGATCGTAAAACATGTTAAAATGTAACATGTAAAAATGTAAAATGTAAAAATGTAGACGACGACGACGACGACGACGACGACGACGACTCAAGACATGTAACATGTAAAAATGTAACCTTTTAAAATTTAAAATGTAACATGCTTAAATGTAACGTGTTAAAATGTAACATATTAAAATGTAACATGTAAAAATGTAAAATGTAAAAATGTAGACGACGACGACGACGACGACGACGACGACGACGACGACGACGACGACGACGACGACGACGACGACGACGACGACGACGACGACGACGACGACGACGACGACGACGACGACGACGACGACGACGACGACGACGACGACGACGACGACGACGACGACGACGACGACGACGACGACGACGACGACGACGACGACGACGACGACGACGACGACGACGACGACGACGACGACGACGACGACGACGACGACGACGACGACGACGACGACGACGACGACGACGACGACGACGACGACGACGACGACGACGACGACGACGACGACGACGACGACGACGACGACGACGACGACGACGACGACGACGACGACGACGACGACGACGACGACGACGACGACGACGACGACGACGACGACGACGACGACGACGACGACGACGACGACGACGACGACGACGACGACGACGACGACGACGACGACGACGACGACGACGACGACGACGACGACGACGACGACGACGACGACGACGACGACGACGACGACGACGACGACGACGACGACGACGACTCAAGACATGTAACATGTAAAAATGTAACCTTTTAAAATTTAAAATGTAACATGCTTAAAGGTGACTTGTTAAAATGTAACATATTAAAAACGTTATGAGTACTGGTATGAGTAAAAGGTTTTATGTCAGCTTGGTGGTCGAGTGATTATAGTACTGCTGTACTCGCCTTGTAATCAGAAGGTAGCTGGTTTGATTCTATGTTACTTTGTTTGTATTACCTGTCACTAGTTTGGTATTACTAATTTAATTAATCTTTGTCACAGGTGTACGAGGCTGCTGGGCTGGCCAATGCTGACAGTTTTATCCGACAGTTCCCTGATGGCTACAGTACCATTCTGGGGGAGAGAGGAGTAACCGTGTCTGGGGGCCAGAAACAGAGGATAGCTATCGCCCGCGCTCTACTGAAAATCCCATCCATCCTCATACTAGACTAGGCTACCAGGTCAGTTGCAAGGGAATGACTTGATCGTAAAACATGTTAAAATGTAACATGTAAAAATGTAACATGTGGAAATATAAGAAGTTAAAATGTAACATGTTAAAATGTAACGTGTTAAAATGTAACATTTTAAAATGTAACATGCTTAAATGTAACGTGTTAAAATGTAACATATTAAAATGTAACATGTAAAAATGTAACATGTAAAATTGTAACCTTTTAAAATGTAACATGCTTAAAGGTAACTTGTTAAAATGTAACATATTAAAAACGTTATGAGTACTGGTATGAGTAAAAGTTTTTATATCAGCTTGGTGGTTGAGTGATTATAGTACTGCTGTACTCGCCTTGTAATCAGAAGGTAGCTGGTTTGATTCTATGTTACTTTGTTTGTATTACCTGTCACTAGTTTGGTATTACTAATTTAATTAATCTTTGTCACAGGTGTACGAGGCTGCTGGGCTGGCCAATGCTGACAGTTTTATCCGACAGTTCCCTGATGGCTACAGTACCATTCTGGGGGAGAGAGGAGTAACCGTGTCTGGGGGCCAGAAACAGAGGATAGCTATCGCCCGCGCTCTACTGAAAATCCCATCCATCCTCATACTAGACGAGGCTACCAGGTCAGTTGCAAGGGAAAGACTTGATCGTAAAACATGTTAAAATGTAACATGTAAAAATGTAAAATGTAAAAATGTAGACGACGACGACGACGACGACGACGACGACGACGACGACGACGACGACGACGACGACGACGACGACGACGACGACGACGACGACGACGACGACGACGACGACGACGACGACGACGACGACGACGACGACGACGACGACGACGACGACGACGACGACGACGACGACGACGACGACGACGACGACGACGACGACGACGACGACGACGACGACGACGACGACGACGACGACGACGACGACGACGACGACGACGACGACGACGACGACGACGACGACGACGACGACGACGACGACGACGACGACGACGACGACGACGACGACGACGACGACGACGACGACGACGACGACGACGACGACGACGACGACGACGACGACGACGACGACGACGACGACGACGACGACGACGACGACGACGACGACGACGACGACGACGACGACGACGACGACGACGACGACGACGACGACGACGACGACGACGACGACGACGACGACGACGACGACGACGACGACGACGACGACGACGACGACGACGACGACGACGACGACGACGACGACGACGACGACGACGACGACGACGACGACGACGACGACGACGACGACGACGACGACGACGACGACGACGACGACGACGACGACGACGACGACGACGACGACGACGACGACGACGACGACGACGACGACGACGACGACGACGACGACGACGACGACGACGACGACGACGACGACGACGACGACGACGACGACGACGACGACGACGACGACGACGACGACGACGACGACGACGACGACGACGACGACGACGACGACGACGACGACGACGACGACGACGACGACGACGACGACGACGACGACGACGACGACGACGACGACGACGACGACGACGACGACGACGACGACGACGACGACGACGACGACGACGACGACGACGACGACGACGACGACGACGACGACGACGACGACGACGACGACGACGACGACGACGACGACGACGACGACGACGACGACTCAAGACATGTAACATGTAAAAATGTAACCTTTTAAAATTTAAAATGTAACATGCTTAAAGGTGACTTGTTAAAATGTAACATATTAAAAACGTTATGAGTACTGGTATGAGTAAAAGGTTTTATGTCAGCTTGGTGGTCGAGTGATTATAGTACTGCTGTACTCGCCTTGTAATCAGAAGGTAGCTGGTTTGATTCTATGTTACTTTGTTTGTATTACCTGTCACTAGTTTGGTATTACTAATTTAATTAATCTTTGTCACAGGTGTACGAGGCTGCTGGGCTGGCCAATGCTGACAGTTTTATCCGACAGTTCCCTGATGGCTACAGTACCATTCTGGGGGAGAGAGGAGTAACCGTGTCTGGGGGCCAGAAACAGAGGATAGCTATCGCCCGCGCTCTACTGAAAATCCCATCCATCCTCATACTAGACTAGGCTACCAGGTCAGTTGCAAGGGAATGACTTGATCGTAAAACATGTTAAAATGTAACATGTAAAAATGTAACATGTGGAAATATAAGAAGTTAAAATGTAACATGTTAAAATGTAACGTGTTAAAATGTAACATTTTAAAATGTAACATGCTTAAATGTAACGTGTTAAAATGTAACATATTAAAATGTAACATGTAAAAATGTAACATGTAAAATTGTAACCTTTTAAAATGTAACATGCTTAAAGGTAACTTGTTAAAATGTAACATATTAAAAACGTTATGAGTACTGGTATGAGTAAAAGTTTTTATATCAGCTTGGTGGTTGAGTGATTGTACCATTCTGGGGGAGAGAGGAGTTACCATGTCTGGGAGCCAGAAACAGAGGATAGCTATCGCCCGCGCTATACTGAAAATCCCATCCATCCTCATACTAGACGAGGCTACCAGGTCAGTTGCAAGGGAATGACTTGATCGTAAAACATGTTAAAATGTAACATGTAAAAATGTAACATGTGGAAATATAAGAAGTTAAAATGTAACATGTTAAAATGTAACGTGTTAAAATGTAACATTTTAAAATGTAACATGCTTAAATGTAACGTGTTAAAATGTAACATATTAAAATGTAACATGTAAAAATGTAACATGTAAAATTGTAACCTTTTAAAATGTAACATGCTTAAAGGTAACTTGTTAAAATGTAACATATTAAAAACGTTATGAGTACTGGTATGAGTAAAAGTTTTTATATCAGCTTGGTGGTTGAGTGATTATAGTACTGCTGTACTCGCCTTGTAATCAGAAGGTAGCTGGTTTGATTCTATGTTACTTTGTTTGTATTACCTGTCACTAGTTTGGTATTACTAATTTAATTAATCTTTGTCACAGGTGTACGAGGCTGCTGGGCTGGCCAATGCTGACAGTTTTATCCGACAGTTCCCTGATGGCTACAGTACCATTCTGGGGGAGAGAGGAGTAACCGTGTCTGGGGGCCAGAAACAGAGGATAGCTATCGCCCGCGCTCTACTGAAAATCCCATCCATCCTCATACTAGACGAGGCTACCAGGTCAGTTGCAAGGGAAAGACTTGATCGTAAAACATGTTAAAATGTAACATGTAAAAATGTAAAATGTAAAAATGTAGACGACGACGACGACGACGACGACGACGACGACGACGACGACGACGACGACGACGACGACGACGACGACGACGACGACGACGACGACGACGACGACGACGACGACGACGACGACGACGACGACGACGACGACGACGACGACGACGACGACGACGACGACGACGACGACGACGACGACGACGACGACGACGACGACGACGACGACGACGACGACGACGACGACGACGACGACGACGACGACGACGACGACGACGACGACGACGACGACGACGACGACGACGACGACGACGACGACGACGACGACGACGACGACGACGACGACGACGACGACGACGACGACGACGACGACGACGACGACGACGACGACGACGACGACGACGACGACGACGACGACGACGACGACGACGACGACGACGACGACGACGACGACGACGACGACGACGACGACGACGACGACGACGACGACGACGACGACGACGACGACGACGACGACGACGACGACGACGACGACGACGACGACGACGACGACGACGACGACGACGACGACGACGACGACGACGACGACGACGACTCAAGACATGTAACTTTTAAAATTTAAAATGTAACATGCTTAAAGGTGACTTGTTAAAATGTAACATATTAAAAACGTTATGAGTACTGGTATGAGTAAAAGGTTTTATGTCAGCTTGGTGGTCGAGTGATTATAGTACTGCTGTACTCGCCTTGTAATCAGAAGGTAGCTGGTTTGATTCTATGTTACTTTGTTTGTATTACCTGTCACTAGTTTGGTATTACTAATTTAATTAATCTTTGTCACAGGTGTACGAGGCTGCTGGGCTGGCCAATGCTGACAGTTTTATCCGACAGTTCCCTGATGGCTACAGTACCATTCTGGGGGAGAGAGGAGTAACCGTGTCTGGGGGCCAGAAACAGAGGATAGCTATCGCCCGCGCTCTACTGAAAATCCCATCCATCCTCATACTAGACTAGGCTACCAGGTCAGTTGCAAGGGAATGACTTGATCGTAAAACATGTTAAAATGTAACATGTAAAAATGTAACATGTGGAAATATAAGAAGTTAAAATGTAACATGTTAAAATGTAACGTGTTAAAATGTAACATTTTAAAATGTAACATGCTTAAATGTAACGTGTTAAAATGTAACATATTAAAATGTAACATGTAAAAATGTAACATGTAAAATTGTAACCTTTTAAAATGTAACATGCTTAAAGGTAACTTGTTAAAATGTAACATATTAAAAACGTTATGAGTACTGGTATGAGTAAAAGTTTTTATATCAGCTTGGTGGTTGAGTGATTATAGTACTGCTGTACTCGCCTTGTAATCAGAAGGTAGCTGGTTTGATTCTATGTTACTTTGTTTGTATTACCTGTCACTAGTTTGGTATTACTAATTTAATTAATCTTTGTCACAGGTGTACGAGGCTGCTGGGCTGGCCAATGCTGACAGTTTTATCCGACAGTTCCCTGATGGCTACAGTACCATTCTGGGGGAGAGAGGAGTAACCGTGTCTGGGGGCCAGAAACAGAGGATAGCTATCGCCCGCGCTCTACTGAAAATCCCATCCATCCTCATACTAGACGAGGCTACCAGGTCAGTTGCAAGGGAAAGACTTGATCGTAAAACATGTTAAAATGTAACATGTAAAAATGTAAAATGTAAAAATGTAGACGACGACGACGACGACGACGACGACGACGACGACGACGACGACGACGACGACGACGACGACGACGACGACGACGACGACGACGACGACGACGACGACGACGACGACGACGACGACGACGACGACGACGACGACGACGACGACGACGACGACGACGACGACGACGACGACGACGACGACGACGACGACGACGACGACGACGACGACGACGACGACGACGACGACGACGACGACGACGACGACGACGACGACGACGACGACGACGACGACGACGACGACGACGACGACGACGACGACGACGACGACGACGACGACGACGACGACGACGACGACGACGACGACGACGACGACGACGACGACGACGACGACGACGACGACGACGACGACGACGACGACGACGACGACGACGACGACGACGACGACGACGACGACGACGACGACGACGACGACGACGACGACGACGACGACGACGACGACGACGACGACGACGACGACGACGACGACGACGACGACGACGACGACGACGACGACGACGACGACGACGACGACGACGACGACGACGACGACGACGACGACGACGACGACGACGACGACGACGACTCAAGACATGTAACATGTAAAAATGTAACCTTTTAAAATTTAAAATGTAACATGCTTAAAGGTGACTTGTTAAAATGTAACATATTAAAAACGTTATGAGTACTGGTATGAGTAAAAGGTTTTATGTCAGCTTGGTGGTCGAGTGATTATAGTACTGCTGTACTCGCCTTGTAATCAGAAGGTAGCTGGTTTGATTCTATGTTACTTTGTTTGTATTACCTGTCACTAGTTTGGTATTACTAATTTAATTAATCTTTGTCACAGGTGTACGAGGCTGCTGGGCTGGCCAATGCTGACAGTTTTATCCGACAGTTCCCTGATGGCTACAGTACCATTCTGGGGGAGAGAGGAGTAACCGTGTCTGGGGGCCAGAAACAGAGGATAGCTATCGCCCGCGCTCTACTGAAAATCCCATCCATCCTCATACTAGACTAGGCTACCAGGTCAGTTGCAAGGGAATGACTTGATCGTAAAACATGTTAAAATGTAACATGTAAAAATGTAACATGTGGAAATATAAGAAGTTAAAATGTAACATGTTAAAATGTAACGTGTTAAAATGTAACATTTTAAAATGTAACATGCTTAAATGTAACGTGTTAAAATGTAACATATTAAAATGTAACATGTAAAAATGTAACATGTAAAATTGTAACCTTTTAAAATGTAACATGCTTAAAGGTAACTTGTTAAAATGTAACATATTAAAAACGTTATGAGTACTGGTATGAGTAAAAGTTTTTATATCAGCTTGGTGGTTGAGTGATTATAGTACTGCTGTACTCGCCTTGTAATCAGAAGGTAGCTGGTTTGATTCTATGTTACTTTGTTTGTATTACCTGTCACTAGTTTGGTATTACTAATTTAATTAATCTTTGTCACAGGTGTACGAGGCTGCTGGGCTGGCCAATGCTGACAGTTTTATCCGACAGTTCCCTGATGGCTACAGTACCATTCTGGGGGAGAGAGGAGTAACCGTGTCTGGGGGCCAGAAACAGAGGATAGCTATCGCCCGCGCTCTACTGAAAATCCCATCCATCCTCATACTAGACGAGGCTACCAGGTCAGTTGCAAGGGAAAGACTTGATCGTAAAACATGTTAAAATGTAACATGTAAAAATGTAAAATGTAAAAATGTAGACGACGACGACGACGACGACGACGACGACGACGACGACGACGACGACGACGACGACGACGACGACGACGACGACGACGACGACGACGACGACGACGACGACGACGACGACGACGACGACGACGACGACGACGACGACGACGACGACGACGACGACGACGACGACGACGACGACGACGACGACGACGACGACGACGACGACGACGACGACGACGACGACGACGACGACGACGACGACGACGACGACGACGACGACGACGACGACGACGACGACGACGACGACGACGACGACGACGACGACGACGACGACGACGACGACGACGACGACGACGACGACGACGACGACGACGACGACGACGACGACGACGACGACGACGACGACGACGACGACGACGACGACGACGACTCAAGACATGTAACTTTTAAAATTTAAAATGTAACATGCTTAAAGGTGACTTGTTAAAATGTAACATATTAAAAACGTTATGAGTACTGGTATGAGTAAAAGGTTTTATGTCAGCTTGGTGGTCGAGTGATTATAGTACTGCTGTACTCGCCTTGTAATCAGAAGGTAGCTGGTTTGATTCTATGTTACTTTGTTTGTATTACCTGTCACTAGTTTGGTATTACTAATTTAATTAATCTTTGTCACAGGTGTACGAGGCTGCTGGGCTGGCCAATGCTGACAGTTTTATCCGACAGTTCCCTGATGGCTACAGTACCATTCTGGGGGAGAGAGGAGTAACCGTGTCTGGGGGCCAGAAACAGAGGATAGCTATCGCCCGCGCTCTACTGAAAATCCCATCCATCCTCATACTAGACTAGGCTACCAGGTCAGTTGCAAGGGAATGACTTGATCGTAAAACATGTTAAAATGTAACATGTAAAAATGTAACATGTGGAAATATAAGAAGTTAAAATGTAACATGTTAAAATGTAACGTGTTAAAATGTAACATTTTAAAATGTAACATGCTTAAATGTAACGTGTTAAAATGTAACATATTAAAATGTAACATGTAAAAATGTAACATGTAAAATTGTAACCTTTTAAAATGTAACATGCTTAAAGGTAACTTGTTAAAATGTAACATATTAAAAACGTTATGAGTACTGGTATGAGTAAAAGTTTTTATATCAGCTTGGTGGTTGAGTGATTATAGTACTGCTGTACTCGCCTTGTAATCAGAAGGTAGCTGGTTTGATTCTATGTTACTTTGTTTGTATTACCTGTCACTAGTTTGGTATTACTAATTTAATTAATCTTTGTCACAGGTGTACGAGGCTGCTGGGCTGGCCAATGCTGACAGTTTTATCCGACAGTTCCCTGATGGCTACAGTACCATTCTGGGGGAGAGAGGAGTAACCGTGTCTGGGGGCCAGAAACAGAGGATAGCTATCGCCCGCGCTCTACTGAAAATCCCATCCATCCTCATACTAGACGAGGCTACCAGGTCAGTTGCAAGGGAAAGACTTGATCGTAAAACATGTTAAAATGTAACATGTAAAAATGTAAAATGTAAAAATGTAGACGACGACGACGACGACGACGACGACGACGACGACGACGACGACGACGACGACGACGACGACGACGACGACGACGACGACGACGACGACGACGACGACGACGACGACGACGACGACGACGACGACGACGACGACGACGACGACGACGACGACGACGACGACGACGACGACGACGACGACGACGACGACGACGACGACGACGACGACGACGACGACGACGACGACGACGACGACGACGACGACGACGACGACGACGACGACGACGACGACGACGACGACGACGACGACGACGACGACGACGACGACGACGACGACGACGACGACGACGACGACGACGACGACGACGACGACGACGACGACGACGACGACGACGACGACGACGACGACGACGACGACGACGACGACGACGACGACGACGACGACGACGACGACGACGACGACGACGACGACGACGACGACGACGACGACGACGACGACGACGACGACGACGACGACGACGACGACGACGACGACGACGACGACGACGACGACGACGACGACGACGACGACGACGACGACGACGACGACGACGACGACGACGACGACGACGACTCAAGACATGTAACATGTAAAAATGTAACCTTTTAAAATTTAAAATGTAACATGCTTAAAGGTGACTTGTTAAAATGTAACATATTAAAAACGTTATGAGTACTGGTATGAGTAAAAGGTTTTATGTCAGCTTGGTGGTCGAGTGATTATAGTACTGCTGTACTCGCCTTGTAATCAGAAGGTAGCTGGTTTGATTCTATGTTACTTTGTTTGTATTACCTGTCACTAGTTTGGTATTACTAATTTAATTAATCTTTGTCACAGGTGTACGAGGCTGCTGGGCTGGCCAATGCTGACAGTTTTATCCGACAGTTCCCTGATGGCTACAGTACCATTCTGGGGGAGAGAGGAGTAACCGTGTCTGGGGGCCAGAAACAGAGGATAGCTATCGCCCGCGCTCTACTGAAAATCCCATCCATCCTCATACTAGACTAGGCTACCAGGTCAGTTGCAAGGGAATGACTTGATCGTAAAACATGTTAAAATGTAACATGTAAAAATGTAACATGTGGAAATATAAGAAGTTAAAATGTAACATGTTAAAATGTAACGTGTTAAAATGTAAC
>NW_026543686.1:0-18668 GCF_028750875.1 Macrosteles quadrilineatus
TAAGGCATCAGAAATAGTAGAAGGAGCAGATAAAAACAGTGATGTGTCAAAGATAATAGTAAGGCTAGGAGGGTTCCATCTGTTAATGTCCTACATGGGATCAATTGGACGTATTATGGAGGGAAGTGGTATAGAAAATCTATGGGAATCAGTGTACGCACCCTCGACAGTAACCCACATGCTAAATGGGCACGCATATTCTAGAGCAATAAGAGCTTACACTCTAACAGCAGCGGCCTTGGTTCAAGTAATGAGAGAAGAGTATAAAGACATTGATGAGAAAATAAATGGACTAGAAACTTTGTATAACGATCTAGTATCAGGCAATAAGTCTGTGGAAGAAATACAGGATGATGCCATATTGAAAGAGACTATTGAATATATTGATAGCCGAGAAAATGAAATAAAAGAAAGAAGTAGAACAGCAAAATTATGGATCAACCTTTTGCATTGCATTGACCTGATGCTTAGATTCATTACTGCCGAAAGAACGGGGGATTGGAAAATGCATCTTAACTCTATTATTGACATGCTTCCACTTTTTCACGCATCAGGGCATCTTCCTTATGCAAAATCAGCACACATGTATGTTCAAAGTATGCTGCAGCTAGAGGATAAAGTGTCCAAGCAAGAATTTAAACTTCTAACTGAAAACGGTTACTTTACAATACGAAGAAGCAACAACAGTTGGTCCGGAACATGGCCGGACATGATAATTGAGCAATGTCTCATGCGACCCATGAAGTCAGTAGGAGGGTTGACACATGGTCGTGGAGTATCCGACAACACTATATCTAAGTGGATCCTTGCGACACCCTACTGTGTAAAAGTCCAAGAGAGTCTGGAAGAATTCACTGGAACAGGTTTGAGTTTTACAGAACAACATGTGGAACTACGAGAATCAAGAAAAAGTAGGGATGTTCTAGATATAGGAAAATTCACATCGTGGCTTCGACAGCATAACCCTTTTACTAAGCTATCAGGAGAACTCGTGTCTTTATCTTCAGGCTTTATTTCCGACACAAGTGTGAATTGCGATAGTGCTTATGATGTTGGCCTAGCATCAATGCAAAAGATGAAAGGATGTACATTTGGAAATTTGACTCTAAAGAGAAAAGACATGGTAATCACCCAGGGAAAACACAAATTGGCAACTATTGGATCAAGACAAGTCACAGTCAATTCTCAGCAATTATTTAATAGAATCCTGTGTATTACAGATAGTCCCTATAAGCTAAAGAACTATTTAAGTTATGAATTGGCTTCAAAACCTCCTTCTATTTTTGATGAAATTTCCCTTCGTAAAGGAACAAAATCTTCCATGGTAAAAGTGTTTAGCGAAAGTGTCCTCGATGAAGTTGACTTGGAAAATGCATCATTTGTCATTGATGGTGGACACCTACTTCATTCTGTTGTATGGCCAACTAAAAGTACGTACGGTGATATTGTCAAATCATACTCAAGTTATGTAAATGCTACATTTGGGAAAAGCTCAACCATTGTTTTCGATGGATATTTGGACGAACCATCTACCAAAGATGAAGAGCAACGGAGAAGATCAGCTAACATCTCATCGTGCGACATTGAATTTAACAGAAACACGCAATGTTTGACAAAGAAAGAAGCTTTCCTATCTAATAAGAAGAACAAAGAAAGAATTATAGAGGAACTGTGTCACGAGTTGGACGAATCTGGTTTTAAGACAGTGAAAGCAACAGGGGATGCTGATGTTGACATCGTTCAAACTGGCATTCAGCAGCTCATAGGTTCCACAAAAGTGATTGTCGTTGGAACAGATACGGATCTTCTTGTCCTTCTAGTTAGTCTTGCACCTGAAGGGAAGTCAATTTATTTTTGTAAAAATGTAGGTGGTAAAGCCCCTTCGAAGACATTCTACAGTATAGAGAAGGCTGTTAAGATGTACAAAGATAATAGGAAGTGCTTGCTATTTGCCCACGCAATAAGTGGTTGCGATACCACGTCATCCTTCTATGGGCTTGGAAAGACAAGAGCTGTTGAAATGATTAAGACCAGTGCAGAATCTAAAAAGATAGCAGAGATTTTTCTTCAAACAGATGTTGCTGTAGCTGACCTAGTGAAAAATGGAGAAAAATTTGTTCTCGATATGTATGGACTTGGAAGCTACGCCAACTTAAATGAAGCTCGGTACGTAAAATTTACAAGATTGACAATGAAATCCACACTAAAATCCAAATTTGATTTAGCTAAACTTCCTCCGACTTCAGAAGCGTGCCACCAGCATTTACTAAGGGTATATTATCAAGTGCAGTTTTGGTTAGGGAACCAACTTGATCCTACGGTTTGGGGATGGAGACATGAAAATGTGATTGAACACGGGAAACAAATAAAAATCTTAACACCAGTCTCAACAAAAAAACAGTTTGCTCCTGATGACCTGCTTTCACTTGTGTCTTGCTCGTGTAAGTCTGGATGTGGAAACTACTGCGGCTGCAGAAAATCTGGGTTTAGCTGTTCAGCTATGTGTGAACATTGTAACGGGTTGTCATGTCTGAACACTCCGAAGTATGACGATGTAGTTGATGGCTCTTAAAACTAAACTAAACGTTTAAAGTTTTATAGACGTGGTTCATTGTAATATGTTTCAATCAGCTGTATATATATTTTAAAATGTGTAATAAATTGTATATATATCACAATACATTGTACATTTGTAATTAATTTGTTATGTAGTGGGTGGGTGGTCCGTGACACCGTCATATATTATAATATAAAAAAATATTCGTAACAATTTTCAAGGATTTGCTCAATATATGACGGTTGCCGGTTTGGCCAGTCCGGGACACGGCGGGTCCATAGGAGGTGGATAATGGAAACCCCTATTTATTTTGTTATACACAGGGTAGGGTACGCCCCCTGAACCAAAACTGCCAGGCAATATATAGTTTTAACACCTTTATCGAATTGCTTTCATGGCATACAAGGTAGAAAATATACAATGAACGGCAAAAACAATAAAAACTTATTTGTACAATTTATTATTGTTTCTGAAACCTTGCAATATAAATTAATACAGAGTTATAATATATGTATCGTTGTAACGATTGTATTTAATATATTTGCAATCCAAGCGAAGACAAACTATTACATAAATTAACTATTACAGTCTTTGTAGTCGTTGTATTATCAACGTATAACCTCACATATGTAAAATCTTCGTCGGTCGACGAGGCGTCGTCGTCGTTGCGGGGCGGCGCGCTAGCCCAACCTTAGATGACATTCCAAACGCAAGCGATAATCACAAACATGCAATCACTTATACCGTTTTAAAGCTCAAAATGCAGACTACAATATTTAATCCAAGCACTTTTGTGTATTTTAACTAGTTTTGGAAATATCGTTAAAAATGTAAATTTAAATCAATTAAGAAAACATTTTTTTGTCTTTGTTGTCTAATAACGGCTTAAATATTAATTTTAACGAAACATGCATAATGACCAAACTTGTTCAAAAATTAATAAGGAACAAAATAAAAAAAAAATTGATTCGCTACGATTGATTTTAAGGCAGTTATAGGCGATCTAGTGAAACTCTGCATTTTTAGGCTAAAATGGTGGATTGGGGGGGAAGCACAAGGGGGAGAGGCGGGGACTTTTGAGAAAATACACATCCCATAAGGGTCTATCACATATAAAAAATTCAGCTTTCCCCTAATTAGTTGCGATAGAAAACCTTTATTGACTGGGCTATAAATAACAAACAGTTGTTTTTATAAGGTTGTTTTTTTTTCAAACTGAATAAGTTTACATTAAAAGTTGTTTACGAATAAAGCAATTAATGGGAAATAATTTTGATTGCCGATAACTTTTCACGAGAAAATCCAAAACCAAGAAATCAATAACCTTGGGACTTGATTAACGCATTTAATTTGTCGGACGTAATTCTTAACTGTAAACGTTGGTTTTTGGTACTGGTTTTGTTTCCTTAGAACCGTTGGTAGCAGCAAGAATCATTTTTACGTACCAACACATCACTGTAATTTACAAATTAGTTATCGTTGGTGTTGCACCTTATTTATACAGTGGTATTACAGCCTTATTCAATTTAATTGATGCCTTAACTGTATAAGTTTTGCTTTTTCTGTCTGGATTCCAAAATGTTAGTTTATGCTAAGAAAATGATAACTCATTTAAGTAAAACATTTGTTTAGCAAACCATCATGAATTGTTTACGATTTACGTTGTTTATGTATCAATAGTTCGTGGCCTATTTTGGTAATTTTTATTATAGGTTAAATTACCATTACCAATCTAAATTGTCTATAGTACTTCATTTTATAAAGTAAGCTGTCATTTCGACAGCATTTCGGGTCATCTTCGGTCCAAGCAAATATAAATTGTTATGATAAAATTTGATGACATTGACAAAGATTTCAAATTCTAATTTTATATGTACTTTGTTATGCTTAAAACGTAGCAAATTCCCTAATTAAGTTCTGTATTTTTGTGTGTATGTCTGTTGGTAACGCATTTATGTCCTTATTTCTCAGTGTCACGAAAAGGACAAGAGCACCTTGATAATGAAAATGTCAACCCGAATAAAGTGTTAAATGGTAAGGTTGAGGTAGTACTTTAAATGCCTTTAACCATTGTGGGAAGTAACTTTCAACTATAGGCCTTAGGGCTATGCCTCATAGATTTGTTTTGGCTTGAAACTGTCAGATACTGTATTTGCGAAGGTTTATATATAATAGTTTTGCCAGCATATCTGAAAATATGCAAACCAACTGCTTTTCTTAATATAAGAAGGTTTCAACTGACTACTTTAAGATCCCCGTGCGTAGAACGGGCACACAGCTAGTATCATATAAATAAGTTGCACACAGGGTTCTTTTGTTTCCCCAACTCTAAAATACAACGCACATGAATTGAAAATGTTATAGGTTTAATAGTACTGTAGCGAATCGAATATCAATAAAGTTAACATATAACAATAAATTTACATATTCCTAGATTATAATTGAATGTGTTTACGAAGGAACACCACAACCTCAAAATTCAACATTACAGTATATTTACTCAAGATTTATTGTTTTCATATAGCACAGTTGACGTTGCCAACTAGCGTGGGAGCGGAAGTCCTGATAAAGGCTGGTTCTCGGAAAAGTAATAAAATAATAAAATTGTAGTTTGAATGAAACATTTTTTTTATTTTGTACAGGATTCATGGGATCCTCAGCATCAAGTACAAACTGCAAAATGTGTGTCGAAGGTCTGATTAGACCTTCCGAGATTTAGACCTTCAGCAACTGATCCGTTTTTTACCTTCCTTTAATTTATTCTTTTTCATGTTGTGCTTCATGTAACATACATAGACTAGAGGGCCGCTCATGCCCTTGACAAATAAATTAACATTTTCGCACTAATACAAATCAATATCGTCATTAGACAAGAATTAAAACATAAAATTTATAAACAAAACCTACCACGGCATATTCTTGAACAAGTATGCCTACAAACCTACAATAAGCATGTTTGTTATTATTATACTTAACCTACAAATGCTATGACTTAGGGCATACGTGTTTTCCTACATAAAACATGCGAACTAATTGCGAGTGTGACGTGAACTTAGAAAAAGACTAGTAAGAATTTACAACTGTGAATTTCTCAGAATTGATTGACAGTTCAGATGAACCTATGGCCACAGACTACGGAAACCTACAGTATTATTGTATTAGTATACTGTATTTGTATTATTGTGTTACTAGCAGAGTACCCGTCCTTCGTACGGGGTTGACATATAAGTATAAATGCTTATTGCAGTTATGGAAGAGGACACGATTTAAAAAAAAAAAAAAAAAAAAAAACTGGTCTCTTAATTTATACGGTATCCTATTGTGTAGCACACATCTACCATAGTCCTGATGTTCTTGCACCTAGACCATGGAAAAAGTAAAGTTCTCATTGTGTACCACAACTTTTTTTTGCTAGTTGGTTCAAATTAGCTGTGGTCATTAATGCAAACAAACAACATAATAGTGCTGCACCCTGTTTGGCAAGCCTTATAACTTTTTAATGCTGTTTAATATCATAGAACCAACTTGTACAGTTGAAACGGCTGACAAAATTCTTTAATTTTTTTAAATATGAATTCTCATAAGGTTAACTAGAGAAAGTCCAGAGCCAGAGCCACCGGGGCGGAGACTGAAAGAATTTTTGAGGTAAGAATATGTTAATCGGGGATGTCATCCATCATCATACCAAATTTCAACCTTGTCGGTTTAGTATTTTTCGCGTTTGCTTGTCACAAACATCCATCCATACATCCATGGTTTGCACTGTAAACAAAAAGCTATCACAATAGTTCCATACCGACAAATAGGAAAAATAGGAAAATATAAATAAATATGGAAAAAGGGTAATTTTCTAACATATTTTAGTAAAATTATATAATCAGGCAAATGGAAATTCAGTCTACAGATTTGCTGTGGCAGGGGGATTATATTACGGTTTACACAAAAATAAATCAAAACATAAACCTCATAACACTCAGGAAAAGGGCCTAGGTTGATAGGGCAATGATTATAGAATCTTAATTATTTCCTATATCCATGATGAATGATTTCTTTTAAAACGAATTATTCCCACTGTTTCACAGGAAACATTTTTAACCATTGTAGTAACATCATTATAGCTTAAAAAGTTGATAGTTTACATAATATTTAGCACATTTGACGGATAAAACTTTTTTGAATTCGTCATATTATAAGTGTATGAAAATTCATATATCTGTGTATCAATATCTACTTATCTCATTTCTGTTCAATGGAAGTTATACAATTTCAATGATACCGGTACTTAAATGGGAAGTCTTACAGCTGTTATAAAACTGTGCATACATTTTATCTTACGAGTGAATTTACTACCAATTGATATAGTATGACAATTCTATTCTACTGCAGTACTTAGAATTCTACCACTACTCACATTAAACCAACCATATTTACTTTTGGGCTAGTGATTAATTTATTGTATTAATCATACAATATAGTGAATAGTGTAGGTAGTCATTTATTTATTTATTTCGTTTCTATGACATAGCTCTATTTTATAGAAATCAATTATGCAATCATAACAACAGAAATACTGCATCATTACATTTTACGGTGACATAGTATTTATTTTACATATAAAAAATTTAAGCTAATGCAATAATTAGTTCAATTAGAACCATTGAATATTGAATAATTTAAACATTAATCGAAGACGAAGCGGTTGACAACTTTCAAACAGTTGACTAGGAATAGTTGCCTTTAATAATTGCAATGCGAACTGTATGCACTGAGGTCGGCAAACAGTGTTAGTGTTCACAGTGTGCAGGCACTTTGGACGTCGTGGCACTTGGACGTCGTGCAACAGTCAAATATTGATTGGACGTCGTGGCACTTGGACGTCGTGCAACTGGCAGAGGCTTTGGACGTGGTGCAAATGATACGTCTTTACAATTATATAGTGCGCTGTTTCACGACGTCCAAGTGCCACGACGTCCAAAGCTTGTAGAAAGACTATATTTTTGGCAGTTACTGTACTTTTGGACGTCGTGACACTTGGACGTCGTGCAACAACTCAAAAATTATGTTTTGGACGTCGTGGCACTGGAAAAATATTATTGGACGTCGTGGCACTTGGACGTCGTGCAACACTCCCGCAGGGTCTAGGGTTGCCATCCTACCAAGCTGCCTATCTCTTTATCTATCACATACCCATGGACATGATCAGGATAGAGACTGAAATATAATTGTATGCTTGTGTCAGGTGTCTGAGGAGGAAGACCAAGAGATGCGCAGGTACGGCTACTGGAGCGCAGGGTCTAGGGTTGCCATCCTACCAGTTTGCCTACCTCTTCATCTATCACATACCCATGGACATGATCAGGATAGAGACTGAAATATAATTGTATGCTTGTGTCAGGTGTCTGAGGAGGAAGACCAAGAGATGCGCAGGTACGGCTACTGGAGCGCAGAGTCCCAGGGACTAGGGTTGCCATCCTACCAAGCTGCCTATCTCTTTATCTCTCACATACCCATGGACATGATCCATGCTTACTTGCGACTCAGGATAGAGACAAAGCCCGAGCGACCATCAGTCATGAGTATAAGACAAGTAAGTTTTTCAATGGAAAATCTTTTGATATGTTTCACAAAACACTATGTAACGTTTCATGGCGGTCCGATGACTCTTCCTTGTTACCTGTAAAGACACTACGGTTTAATAAGACTCGTGTTACCTGATGAATCATTGAACTTTTTGAAAGAACTATCAGTGAACTAACAAGACCGTATACAGCATGTTGTCCATTAGTTGCTCCAATTTTTTACAGCTGTTCTCAGTTGTGAGTGAGACAGAGACAAATTTATTGTTTTCTAACGTTAAAACTATGACAGATTGATACTCTAAAAGATTGTGAGAAAACATTTTTAGCTGTGAATATGTACCTAAAATTTTAATTTAGCCTAATATTTATCTTTGAGTTCTACTTCGATAATGAAATTATGAATTTAATCATGTCTAGAACCGACTTTTCTGCAGAACAGCAAAGGGCAAAATTGTGAACGGTTTGTTGCTATTTGGGGAAAAACTACCAGCATCAGGGACTAGCGGTAGGGTCCAGTGGACGTTGAAAGAACCTTGCTTTGAAGGATTAAAATAAAAAAGTCCCACATACAAAGACCTGTAAGGAAATCATCATTACTAACTGTAGATCTAAAACACTCAAAAGGATTTTGTGCCAGACCCTTAACACAAATACAAATGTACACAAATGTATACCAATGTTATTTATTTAAATTTTACGCTGTAACATTTCTTGATGAAAGTATGTAATAAAGGAATTGTCTATTGTCTTTAGTCTACACACAATATGCAAGCTCCACTGGACTTGTTCTAAATTCATCATCAGACTAACATTATGACCAAAGAATGTAAGCAATATTTTTTGTTTTCTAGCTCATCCGAGAGCTGAAAGAAGGACTGAGGCTTGCCGTGCTCAACAGACAGCGCTACCTGGACAACGTCAACTCATCTTTGTGGAACTGCTCAGCTGATATTGTAGAGTCCTTCAAGTCTAGAGTGACCAGCTTCGATGCCAGCGTTCAGAGTGTGCTTGAGGTGACAAATGCTACATCTGTATTGTAAGTGTTGTCGTGAGAGTAAAAAAACTAACACGGATTTACTTGGTATGGAAATAACACTGTCAGCAGCTCCAATATCAAGGATTATGATGATTGTGTTTTGGCAAAATTTTATTATACATTTTTTCACTTCAGGAAATATAGTGAATCCACTTGATTAGCTCTGTTGATGGTTTGGATAAAAAGTATATGTATTTAACACAAAGAGTACAAAAAATACTGTTGATGATAGTATTATCTCAGAAAAACAACATTGCCAGTCCACGAGCTGGAACAGGATTCTAGGCCTGTCATATCAAAAGTATTTATTTTAATAATTCATATTGAGTCGTATCAGTCTGTGTGCGGTGCCGCCATCTTCCGCAGTTAACAATTTTGATTATTTGGCTGTGTTTCAATGTTCAGTTTAATATTATTTTTATGTGTAATGTTTAAGTGTAAACTGAATTTAATCATGACAATAACTACAGTAAAAATAAGAGGACGGAATATCTTAATATTTGACAATAGGGCAACAAAAAAAGAAAAAAAAAGAAAATCATGTTGTGAGTTGAATGAATGAATGTATGTGTTGTACATTCAAACCATTAATGGAGCTACTTAAGATGCCTTAATGGTTTTCCTCCACTGAGGTGTTTAAAATGACATTCTACCAAAACATGTATCAACCTGTTTCCTATTAGAACTGTTGACTGTTGTAAACACTTTTCAGTCAATATTGCAGTATCAGGACTATTACAACTAATTTTAAGAGAAAAACTTTATGAAGTTTGTTCATGAAGTTTTGTCTAGAAGCCTCTTAGAGTCTATTTATCTGGTGTAATGGGTAAAGCAATGAGACAGAAAACTATCTGTTCCTCTTTTAAACTTTGCATACATTGTTTGTGCAGGTTTACCTGGATTTCCTCCAACAGTGGGTTCAGATGATTCAACAGCACAGAATACAGAAGAATATCCTCAAAGAAGAATGGTCTTTTATTTCCAGCATCACCAAACACATCCCTGGTGGACAAGCTCTGGTCGGCAGCAGCTTTTGGTATGTTTATCTCAATGTCAGATGTTTTATAAAGGTCTATGAGTCCCTGAAGTTTTGAGGTCTGGCCAACAGTTAGCCCAAGAGATCGTTTTGGGCCAGAAATAATAAGTGTCTAGCTATTATTTTCACTATCGCAGAAATCATCTGCGAAGATTGCGCCAGCAAAGATTCTCGATCGTGCCCATATTGCAGAAAAGAATCATAATTTTTCTGTGACAGTAGGAGACAATGATAGGAAAATATCTTTATTTATGTGTTTTTTCTAAGAATTAACCAATGTTAAATGTGAATTCAAGTTATTGGAGCTTCCAATATATTTCTCCCAATCGAAACATATGCCCTACTTATATAAGTTTTTTAAATGTCTTGAAAGGTTCTGTTTTTTTGCAGTCACATGGCCATCTCGATGGTGAAGATCACCCGAGAGCAGTTCCAGAGCCAGGTGGATGAGTTGACAAAGAGCATCGCCCATGTAACGGAGGCAGAGAGTATAATCAAGTAAGCAGGGCATTATTGACTTACAGAGTTACCATTGATGACTTATTCTTTTTAATATCCTAAATTGTTGATGTTCCTACATTCAATAGTACACTTAAGTTGTGTCTAGGACCATTCGCTTGTGTCTAGTGAAAATTCTATTGGTTGTCCTCCGCTCTCCTCTTCACCCCTCACTGTCACGTACGTGCAACAGTGCTCACGCTGTAGGAAGAGCCTGTGCGCTTCAACTGCTGTTGTAAACAATAGCTGTTCGGGCTCTTCCTTACTCGTTACTAGTATATTTCTACCCCACGTATTCCAGAGCTAAAGGTGCACGGTTGTTCCAAGCATGTTTCTTCAGTATCTTACTTCTCTGTGGAAGGTCCACTGTAATGTCTGTTTGTGATCTAGACAGAAGATGTTCTCCGTGTGCCGCCACCTACAGGAGCTAAAGGTGCACAGTTGTTGTTCCAAGCATGTTTCCTCAGTATCTTACTTCTCTGTGTAATGTCTGTTTGTGATGTAGACAGAAGATGTTCTCCGTGTGCCGCCACCTACAGGAGCTAAAGGTGCACGGTTGTTGTTCCAAGCATGTTTCCTCAGTATCTTACTTCTCTGTGTAATGTCTGTTTGTGATGTAGACAGAAGATGTTCTCCGTGTGCCGCCACCTACAGGAGCTAAAGGTGCACGGTTGTTCCAAGCATGTTTCCTCAGTATCTTACTTCTCTGTGTAATGTCTGTTTGTGATGTAGACAGAAGATGTTCTCCGTGTGCCGCCACCTACAGGAGCTAAAGGTGCACGGTTGTTCCAAGCATGTTTCCTCAGTATCTTACTTCTCTGTGTAATGTCTGTTTGTGATGTAGACAGAAGATGTTCTCCGTGTGCCGCCACCTACAGGAGCTAAAGGTGCACGGTTGTTCCAAGCATGTTTCCTCAGTATCTTACTTCTCTGTGTAATGTCTGTTTGTGATGTAGACAGAAGATGTTCTCCGTGTGCCGCCACCTACAGGAGCTAAAGGTGCACGGTTGTTCCAAGCATGTTTCCTCAGTATCTTACTTCTCTGTGTAATGTCTGTTTGTGATGTAGACAGAAGATGTTCTCCGTGTGCCGCCACCTGCAGGAGCTAAAGGTGCACGGTTGTTGTTCCAAGCATGTTTCCTCAGTATCTTACTTCTCTGTGTAATGTCTGTTTGTGATGTAGACAGAAGATGTTCTCCGTGTGCCGCCACCTACAGGAGCTAAAGGTGCACGGTTGTTCCAAGCATGTTTCCTCAGTATCTTACTTCTCTGTTTTATGTCTGTTTGTGATGTAGACAGAAGATGTTCTCCGTGTGCCGCCACCTACAGGAGCTAAAGGTGCACGGTTGTTCCAAGCATGTTTCCTCAGTATCTTACTCCTCTGTGGAATGTCTGTTTGTGATGTAGACAGAAGATGTTCTCCGTGTGCCGCCACCTACAGGAGCTCTGTGTGGACAGTAGAGAGAAGATACTCAATGTTCTGCATCTGTCCAAGATGCTGAGAAAGGATCTGGAGAGTGAGGCTTACGAGAACAACCTCTCATCACTGTGCTGCAACATCATCGGCGACTCTCTATCCAAGCTTAAGGTCAGTTTGGTATCATCACGTTGTTAGTAACCTCTGGGAAATTCTTAAACAAAGTGTGTTATCAAACTTTGGTCTTCGTGTGATGGAGATTGTTGAACTAGCAATACTAGCCTACGTTTTGGGATGTGTTATCTCTTTGACTAAGAATTGAACAAGACATTCCATTCCCATGTTACAGTGTCGCCAGTTTTTGGATGAAAATGGATGTAGCTGATTTGAGCCACCTACAGAGTGTACTGATAATCGCTGATTTCTGTTGGATACCAATTATTTTACTATTCCAAACTGAAAATACAACTTACTGCAAGCTATAGCAGCTGGTTTGCCACCTCAATTGACAAATCATCAAAATACAAGAAGGAAAATCAAATTTTGACTAGTGTAATTTTGTAAGTCGCTCATTCTACTGGGTTCTGCCAGAACACCACCTAAAGCTGTTTGAAAATAAACCAAGCCTCGAGGGGCAGAAAACTCCACAATCCACTGGCTCAAGAAATATATACCAAAAGAGAGAACTTTCTGAGATCGGCTATGAAAGTATAGCTCCTGAACCCGCTGTTTTACTCAAAGAATTTCTCAGTTAAAATCTTACCCACTACTGACTCCATATTATAATCCCACACTACATACGAGACGTAGGAATTGGCTAACTCAGGAACTCGCCAACTCGGTCGTGTGTCGGAACTGGCTAACTCTGGAACTGGCTAACCGTCTCAGTCAGGAATTGGCTAACTCCGGAACCCGCTAACTCGATTTTGTCTCGCTGCGGAATTCGCTAACTCTGGAAGTCGCTAACCCGGCCGCGCCCACTGCACGGAGCGTTGCCAACCTTGTACGACAAAATAATCGTACAATGCATTACCTATTTCAAAATGTCAGTGTCAATGAAGATACAGTAAATGTTATTGTTTTTTGTTATCAATTCCACTTTTAACAGATAACTAGACCAAAGTAATTCAAAGACAATTAAAAAATCATGAAAAAGTGTTTTTTTTATTTAACTGTACAATGGCCAGTTAAATGCTTATGATTTCGATCTTAAATATAAATTCCATCAGTATAAAAGAAAATAATAGAATATGAAAAATATTGAAAATTCAGTTTAATTGGTACTAAATAATTAAACCTCTACGAAATTAAGCTAAAATACACGAAAGTTCTCAAACACGGAAAACAGATTTAATCGTAATGTCGTAATAAACCAAAACCATTAATTACAGTCATCAACCATCGTAACTTTCATAACTAATTCATAGATTTAAAATTAAATGTTCGTCGTTGAACCGTCCAACTTACGTGTACAAATATGATGACATAGACTAATATAGCCTAAGTAATAGTTTGAACCAAAGCATTGTAGGCCTACTAGTAAATAGTTGCCTAATTCTAAAATGTGTTTAATTTTTTAGCAATAATGTTACATGTTTTAAAACCGTTTTTAGGTTGTACACCAAAGCACCACTAGTAAAAAATAGGAGAAGATATAATATTCATATAATGAAACGTGACAGTGTTATTTTAATTCACGATTCTTAATAAACGAATTGACGGATTTTCCTGATTTGAGTGTTGGGTTTCCTTTATATTGCTTTCACAATCGATATAAACTATACCAAGCCATTACTCGGTTCACCGTTCCCCGGTACTGAGCTACTCAATAGACAATAGCTTTGTTTTTGGATAAGATCAAGTAATTTTAGCTATGGCCACCATTCATAAGAATTGTAACAAACAAGAACGCCTGGGTCCATTTAGAACCAGTCTGGAGACAAACTCCAGACTTTTAAAAAGTAGGCCTACTGAAAGACGTAAAATTAATATTGGCCTAATTCAGCAAAATTAAGAGGATGACCCGGGTTCTACACTAATAGCCTACGATAAAAGAAATTTACAAGTTGTATTTATGCATAGACTAATTTTTAATGCAATCCATGAATATATTAGGCCTACCACTTTATAATGTATTGATAAATTTTATTTAAATTCAATAGCTCTATTTAAAAATACATCACCACTTCAATGTAATTCTGTTATGACGTTTAGCGTGTAAATTTTATTATGATTTATGATTCAAGGTTACAAGCCCAGTATATAAAATACGAACTCAATAATTTTATTTGCAGAAGTTCACAAAATGGATTCGAATAAAAGAAACAAATGGCGGACTACAAAAATAGATATTTCATAACATGTAATAGATCCAAATTAAATGTGCATTTTTAAAACGTTTTTTTTTATCTTTTTGCATACCAATAAGCTATTATTTAAGTAAGAAACCCACATATAAAACATACTCCCTTATATTAGTACATTTCTCATCCTTATGGATCAGCTGAAGACAGTATTATTGTTAGTTCTGTCCGGTGCACTGTCTTTAGAGGTCGTGTTTTGTTATAATTGTTTCTTGTTTTCAGTAATTTAAAACCTCGTTTAACCAAATAAAACGTTCTAATCATAACTAATAACACGTCCCCAAGTTTTATAACCAAACAGCAAAGAACAAATCATGAAGTTGACTATAAAATAAAATAAACACAATTTTGTCGACACTATAAGCGATCAGTGTCACCGGACATGAACTAGACACGAAAAACGAGCTTCAAAGTTTACAATGGGATGTAAAGTTTACTTGTGTTGGTTAGTCTATGGTAAGACTATAATGCATTTTCCACCCTAATAATCATAAGAATAATGTTAAACATACTTCTAAATATATTTATTTTATCGACTACGTTGCTCTTACTCCTAATTAATCGTAGGATACGACATTATGGTACCGATACGATATAGGTACTACACTTTTGGCAACACTGGCCAAAAATATTCGTGCCTGGCTCCCATTGGACGGCCCGCGAGGCTTCTGATTGGGAGTTAGCGAGTTCCGCCGAGGGACCGAGTTAGCGACTTCCGTACGAGGACGGAATTCGCTAACCCGGCTCTAGAGCGGGTTAGCGGGTTCCGGAGTTAGCCAATTCCGAAACCGAACAAGTTAGCGAGTTCCTCTCATCGACCAAATTTGAAGATAGGGCGTTTAACATGGGGTTAGCGAGTTCCAGAGTTAGCCAATTCCGCGGACCCTTTTTAATTTCACACCACTGCTATCTGACATAATTTTGAATCTTATTGTAAACATCCGATTCTAAATTACTGTAAATTTAGTCAAATTCCTCACCACTTGACTTTCTGATAAAGTCCTACATAGGACCAAATGTCTGTGTTGGTAATGTGAGCGTTTTACAGAGAGAGGCGCTGAGCATGTGTGAGTGCATCTCCACCATAGTGAGACATATAGACGACGCCAGCCAGGTGCCGGAGGATTGGGACGAGGCCGACAAAGACGTCCTTCACAGCCGGATCAGAGAAGTGCTACATCAGTTTTTCAAGTTTGGATTTGAGGTAACCGTAATTATATTTTCTACAGGTTGATGTTCTGGGTAGATGTAAGATTGAATCCAGGGTGCAGAGAGAGAGACTTGTCATTTCTGTACATGGGTTGGAAAACAAAGAGTAGTGGATGGTCAAGTCTCGAAATTTCGGGAAATTTTCGGGAAATTTTACATTGAGATTTCTTTTTGGCCGAGATTTTTATCGAGACAAGAATAAAAAAAAAAAAAAAAAATTAAAAACGCCTGCATAAAGTCAATGCAATACCCGCAGTACAGGAGCCTGTTGTAGTTGCGTTTCCTTTGCGAAGGCGTTCTTATTTAATTAAATCTTTAAATGTAAATATTACTTTAATTATTTTAATAATATTACTTTAATAACATTTGAGAAGTTTTGTTAAGTGTAAGCAGTGTGAGGAATGTTTTATTACTATAAAAAGTCAAAACAAGTAACTATTTTATAAAAATTAATATTGCTATAATTTTATGATTTATTTTATTTTAGGATAAGTTGAACTCTATCCTAACTGATATCACTATGTTTCCTAATCGTAGGCATTTTTAATAAGTTAGGCGTGATTAATAAAAAAATGTTATGCTGATGTTTTTTTAATAAAAGATTGTTAATATTCTTGCCTATTATCATTATTTTTGTATTTAAACAGTCATCTAACAATGTTACAAAATCAGGTAAAAATTTTGAACGTGCATTTCCCGTTGTGTATGAGAAGGGAAATCCCGTCTCGAAATTTTATGAGAAATAAAAAATCTCGTCTTGTCTCGTCTCAAACTAAAAATCCAATCTCGTCCATCCCTAACAAAGAGTGAGGAAAATTTCATAGAGGAAAACACAGGGCCAGGAGGATTATAATATGTATAGCTCAATGTTGTAAGTCTGGCTTACTTCCCATCATATTTGAAATGTAAACATAGGTACTCAAGTAATATACCAATTCTCTAGTCATATCAATAATTAAGCAACCATAAGGATAGAGGAAGCCCACAGTGAACGGTTGTTAGAATAAACTCTTAATTTAGTTGTTAGAGTTAACTCTTAAAGCAATCTTGAAGCTGTTTTCTTTACAAAACCGTAATATAAGTAATTTTAAAAGATCTGAAATATTTTTAGTGTCCATCTTTTGGCTCAATATCCAAAAGAATACTCAATGACCAAATTCTTAACCTTTTCATTTCATGAAGGCGATCTATTAAACATTCTAGTACTAGCAGTTCATTATATTCCGAGTGAGAATTAATGTTAGTTCCTTTAATCTCAGTACCACAAAGACATCTGCGGTCTGGTGACAGGAGGGTCTCGGGCTCAGTTGGCTCGTGGCTTGATCTCGTTCGCTCAGCTCTGGATGGCCTTTGCCAAGACGAGATGTGAGAGAGGTCGAGGCCTCAGGCCTAGATGGGCCAATCATGGGTTGGACTTCATCATGCACATTTGTGAGCCGCATTTCACCAACTGCCTTACTGACGATGAATTTGAGGTAAGACTGCATTTTAAAGTAATAGCGTAGTATAAAGTCTGCGATAATAGTTTGTAACACTTTTTATGTAACTTTTTTATGTAACGGTTTTATGTAGAGAACAATCCAACAATAACTTATCATATAGTTGATAAGGGCAATAAGCCTTTGACCGAGGCCTATGCTGTGACAATGAATCAGCCAATACTTAGGGTAGCTTTTGCACAGAAATGTTTATCTGAGCCAGTTAATAGTTCTTATATTTCACATTAATTGATTTAAACTTTAAACTCTTTTAATTCAGGTTACCTCCTTGGAAGTATGTAAAAATGTTTATTATGCTTATGTGTACTCTATTTTAAGCTATGGTATTACATTATGGGGGACAGCCACAGATGTCCACAAAGTTTTTAAAAAACAAAAGTCAATAATCAGAACTCTTGCAAATTGCCCCAAAAAAACATCATGTAGACAATTGTTTCGAAATTTTAAAATTTTAACTCTAACTTCAATATACGTTTTTGAAATTTTAAAAATGGTTCATGGAAATCCTGGTATGTTTCAAAATTATCTTAGTAATCACTCATATAATACCCGAAGACAAGACATTTTTCAATACCCCACTCATAATTTAAAAAAATATGAAACAAGTCCTCTCTATATGGGGGTAAAAATTAACAATAAAATTCCAAACTCCTTAAAGCAATTAAACTTAGCAAAATTTACAGGCAAAATCAAAACAGTTTTAGTAGAAAAAGCATATTACACTCTTGAGGAATTTTTCAACGACTCCTGGTAACAGACACCCAATCTCTCATCAACCTCTCCTAACATAAACAGTTCCACCATGCTGTAGCTTTGTAGGGGTAACTTACTGGCTAAATCCTAGGTTTTTTATATACCTATTTAGATTTACTTATTTATTAGAAACCTTGACAATGTACCTGTCTGTGTATTACATTTGTAATAACTCTAACAGATGTTATGTGCAATAAAGAATTGTCATTTTGTCATTTTGTCATTTTTGTCAATTTAGGTTTAATGGTCCAAAAATTTTTAGATGGTAAGTTCCTTCTATGAGAGCATATTCAGAAGCTAGTCCTATATTTACTCATACTTACGTGTTCATATTTTCTTATAATTTTAACCAGTTACAAACTTCAAAATAGGTTTTATTTTTGTAATTTTGTTGATCTGATTATACTTCTTTCATCAAATTGTCCACACCATTGATTGAAGGTTAACTTCAACCTGTATTTTAGTCAGTTATTTTAGATTATTCCAAACACAATACTATTTAAAACTTATGAATTCAAAATATTCAGTACCTTTAAAAAAACAGTTATACCACTTAGTTAAGTTTAAAATATAAAAAAAACATTAAAAATCGCTTAAAAGTGGTACTGTGAAAAGCTATGCACTTTTCACTTGCTATATCCTGTCTCCTCTCAAGATGTTCTGATGAAGGGAATAAGAATATTTTGAATTTTAAAATAAGTCTTTGTTGAGTAATGCCAGA
>NW_026543687.1:0-18647 GCF_028750875.1 Macrosteles quadrilineatus
CTATTTATTAATACATAAATAATAGGAACCTGTTTAATTTATATTTTTCTTATCTTATTGCTGCTGTGATGCGAATACGATTGCAAAAGTGTAAAATGAATATTTTATTAGATAATTCATACATAATGGTGAATGAATTTCACAATATAATAATCCATAAATAATGTTTGCCAGCAGCAATCAACATTAGATGCAAATGTTTATTGTTATTAGTTAGTAAAAAGTAACTAATGATCGTATCAGAGATCATTAATATCAGAAATACATTATGACAAAATAACTACAAATGGTGAAATCCATGATAGGCTACAACTGATTTAAATTCTAAGGGAGGGACGTTAGTTATTCATCTGATTCAAAAGGTTTCTTTCTAAAGGGGCCTTGGGAGGAAAAGATAAATGTCTTGTCATTTTTATCTGCTACCTTAGCTTAACTCGTCCATTAACCAACAACTCATTTAAATTTGATGTACAAAATTTTACTGAATGTTGTAGTGTAACAGCATTGTTCAACCATACTTGTATTACATCCTGATTATGTATTTCATAAATTAACTTATACTTTTAATGAAAGTACTGATAAAAGTATTGATTAAAATACTTGCTATCAAAATTAGATTATTGGTTAAAATCACTCTGTATATATGGGTAAAACACAATTATTCCTTTTCATGTGATTTTTTGGAATTCACTATCACAATTATGGTGCTTTTATGATATTAAATTTAATAAGTGTTTTAATGTAAAATAAATTAATTTGATTATAGATTAGAAATCCATCCATCAGCCCTGTTAAATGTGCATAAATATTTAATAAGAACGAAGCTGTTTGAGCTATGCCACAACCTGATAATAATGAGTTTAGAATCTGTATATAGTGTCCCTGCCCCATATGTTAAGTGCATTATACATCATGATAATGGTATAATGTATTGAACCTATAACTTTGTATCATGACTTGGAAATAGTAAAATAGCTAGGCATGACTAAAGTCTTAGCCACACATTCAATGACTATTCACTTCGTAGAAGGACTAATAATTTTTTTTGTAAGTTGTTGTCATCCTTGGAAGAATGTACCATAGCTGTAAATCTTTTTTTTTGCAATGGGCAAATATTTTATGCCCTGAGGGTCTAAGGTGTATTCTTTCTATCCTGGTGTGTAGACTCTCACCTACTAAACCCTATAACTCTCTCTCAGTACAGAGGGACTGCTGGCCTTCGGCCAAACATGCCTCTCCTCTTAACCTGTCTCTGGATTTCGGCCCACACATTTGGTCTAGCCCACAAGACCTCTCACTCTTCTCATCTTTTCCCAAAACATCCTTTTCCAACCCTCACGGCAACTTACTCCCAACTGTCTGCCACCTCTCCTCACGGCAACTTACTCCCAACTGTCTGTCACCTCTCCTCACGGCAACTTACTCCCAACTGTCTGTCACCTCTCCTCATGACAACATATACTCCCAACTGTCTGTCACCTCTCCTCATGGCAACTTACTCCCAACTGTCTGTCACCTCTCCTCATGGCATCTTACTCCCAACTGTCTGTCACCTCTCCTCACGGCAACTTACTCCCAACTGTCTGTCACCTCTCCTCACGGCAACTTACTCCCAACTGTCTGTCACCTCTCCTCACGGCAACTTACTCCCAACTGTCTGTCACCTCTCCTCACGGCAACTTACTCCCAACTGTCTGTCACCTCTCCTCATGACAACATATACTCCCAACTGTCTGTCACCTCTCCTCATGGCAACTTACTCCCAACTGTCTGTCACCTCTCCTCATGGCATCTTACTCCCAACTGTCTGTCACCTCTCCTCACGGCAACTTACTCCCAACTGTCTACCACCTCTCCTCACGGCAACTTACTCCCAACTGTCTGTGACCTCTCCTCATGGCAACTTACTCCCAACTGTCTGTCACCTCTCCTCACGGCAACTTACTCCCAACTGTCTGTCACCTCTCTTCATGGCAACTTACTCCCAACTGTCTGTCACCTCTCCTCACGGCAACTTACTCCCAACTGTCTGTCACCTCTCTTCATGGCAACTTACTCCCAACTGTCTGTCACCTCTCCTCATGGCAACTTACTCCCAACTGTCTGTCACCTCTCCTCTCATCGCTCATAGCCCCTCTTCTCTTCTCTCCGCAGGGGAACGGTTTGCCTTGTTTGGTTAGGTTATAATTATTGGCTGTCATTATGTGGTCAGTATAATACCAAAGCACCGGATTTAAAACCTTCATCTTATCATGGTGCCACTGAAATATTAAGATTTAAAACCTTCATCTTATTACTGCACCACTGAAAGACTGGGAAATAATACCCCCGTCGCATCACTGTGATACTGAAACGTTAAGATTTACTACATTCATGGGGCCTATCAGCTACATCACTGAAACATTGGCATTTGATACCTTTATCGCAGAAAATCAGAAGAGTCTGGAAATTTCCCAGGCTGAGAATAAGTGCTACATGACAATTCTCGACGATGGGAAAAGTGCACCTCATTGTCACAATAGGTAGGTACTGGTTTATCAGTGCAACACTGAAACACTAGGATTTATGGTACTTTGAATTTATTGGTTGGCACTAGGATTTATTGTATTGTATTGTAATACTACTTTGGCGTAAAGGGTTTTGATCTTGACGAGCTGAAAAGGTTCCATTTTACAAACTATGGACTGGACTTCATCTGAATCATCGAGGGATGTAAAAGGTATCCTACATGATAATATCACTTGTAAATAAACTTAAGATAAACAACCTCGCACATGTGATAAAAGGCAACGTGCCTTCATCAGTAAATAGCGATTCTCATATACGAATAAGAAATTCATCTGGTATAAATATCATCAAAGTAAAAATGAAGGATAGTATAGATAAATTTCGGAACAACGAGACTGTGGGGTTTGCACATACAATATCAGTTGACCTGGATAGTGAGAGGAATTTGAGTGCTGGGGTTACGTTAACTTCCGGGATCAATTTGGCGAGCCCCTCCTTTTAGATAGCCTTAACAGTCACTTAGCATACCAAAAGGTAAATAAAGTGTACCAAATTTTACATTTACCTTTTACTTTAAATCATTACATACATTATTTAATTTTGTAACTACTGTGATTAGTTCAGGAAAATTATTAATACACATTATTAAGACTGCTTTATTTTTAACACAAACTATTGAATAAAACACTTAAACCTAATAGAGCACAAAAGAATCACGACAAAAGAAATCTGTTATGGAGAGGGGAAAACTTGCCCAGAACGTGAACCCTAGAAATGAAATACCCATTTTGTATACTTTTTTTTATAAATTAATTCAATAATAAAGAATAAATCAGCTTTAAGATTTTGTCAAGAATGTAGAGAAGTTGTTTAAAGTGTTTAAAACAAATAACTAATGCTAAGTATTACCTCCAAATGAGGGCTGCATTTGTCGCACGTCCGTCTTCGTCGGAAGTCTACCAGCAAAAGCGATCGAGCAGCCTCGACGGCCACCGCGTTTGTTTAAACCCGAAATCGGGATTCCCGGCGACCCCGGCTGACTATTAGCCAGTACATAATTTTAATTTTTTTTAATAATTTTTTATATATATCAAAATATGGTACATTTTCTCCTCTCCAAAATTATTAAAACTTAAAATTATTAACATTAAACTTAATTTACACCCACATTAATTTGATTAACAATTAAAATAACAATAATTAGTTCAATTAACAACAAATTAACCAATCACACCGAAGTCTTATCTTCTTAGCCGCAGCGCAGTGCAGCGTCGACTCGCAGCCCTGATGTCGCCTTGTTGCCGCGTTGTCGACTGCAGGCGCTAGGCATCAGCTTCAACCGAGGACTGGGGCTCTTCTTGGGAAAATATCCTAACCCTTTTTTTTATGAAATCTTACGGTTGAAATTGCACAATATGTGTGTTAAGGCAGTAAACAATTATTGAGATACTATTTATTTTTCTCGAGTTACCAGGATTCTCCATATGGTTTAGTCAGTAGTGCGGTCGTAGTAAAGTATTACTGTAAGTCAAAAGTAAAGTCATCATTCACGCTGCCTTTCGTATCACATTCACGCACTCACACATACCCAAAAAAGTCATTCATGTCAAGCTTTGTAGTCGCCACGCGTGGACTTGGTAACCAACAGAATCACCCTGGCACTAAAAAAAAAATCATTTTAAATCATAAAATATTTACATTACATTCAATCTCTCCTCTCCAAAATTATTAAAACTTAATCTTCTTAAAACTTATCCACATGTGCAGCATAATATCATACACATTGCGTGGTTTTACTCAAAATTACATTATACAAACTAAATCATGAACTTGTGCAATCTAAACAAATTAATTATTCATCATTGTTTCTTCAAATTGACTATATGGGCTCTTTTTATGTCGCATGAATCTTTTGTGCTCTGTATTATTACAGATACTGGACTTAGAAAGTAAATAATCTTATAAGGACCTGAATATTTTAAATCCATTTTAGCCTGGTATTTTTCCGCTTTTTTGCTCAGGCGATGGGTTTCTAAATATACTATGTCCCCTAGATGAAATGGGTGTTTACTTTTATCAGCATTGTATCTTAACCTTTTCCTATTTCTCTTTGCAGATAATTTACAATTTGTAATAGCTCTGTTCATCATAGACTTAATTTCTAACTCTGTTAACTTAGGATTTAATAACTCATTTACATTCCACAAATTGCTCAAACCATGGTTAGATTTCCTTTTGAACATCAGTTCAAATGCAGAAAATTTTTTACTGTCATTTCTAGCTCTATTTAAACTCTGTTGCATAAAATACAAATCTCGATCCCATATATTTTGACAGTTATGATAAAATGCCCTAATTTGACTTTTTACATTTCGAATGTATCTTTCACACTTATTGGCACTAGGTCTATACGGTATTATGGTATAATGTTCTATACAATGTTTAAACATAAAGTTTTTAAACTCTACACTTACAAAATATTTAGCATTATCAGTAACTAATTGCTTACAGCTACCAAAGTTTTTGAACACAACTTCCTCTAGGTTAGTTACAATCCCCTTAGTTTTAGCATCCTTTAATGGTAACAACCACACATATTTTGTCATATCATCAACAACAACCAAAATCTGATTATTTCCCAATTTAGATCGGGTAAGAGGCCCTACAAAGTCCACGTATAGCTTGTCCATCGGTGCACTGGAAATTCCAGAGATAAGCTCCCCTTCATATCTTCTCTGTGGTGGTTTAGATAACCTTTTCCTAACCTTAACCTTTTCCTATTTCTCTTTGCAGATAATTTACAATTTGTAATAGCTCTGTTCATCATAGACTTAATTTCTAACTCTGTTAACTTAGGATTTAATAACTCATTTACATTCCACAAATTGCTCAGTCCCTGGTCAGCTGGAACTCCAACCTGAACAGGAGCCGCAACGAGAGCCGCAAGTGTCACCTGGACTTACAGACCTGGACCATACAAGTATCCCAAGAGCAAGGCGGCCAAAAAATAAAGCAGAGTTGCGCATAATATGTATGTACCAAATTTTACATTTACCTTTTACTTTAAATCATTACATACATTATTTAATTTTGTAACTACTGTGATTAGTTCAGGAAAATTATTAATACACATTATTAAGACTGCTTTATTTTTAACACAAACTATTGAATAAAACACTTAAACCTAATAGAGCACAAAAGAATCACGACAAAAGAAATCTGTTATGGAGAGGGGAAAACTTGCCCAGAACGTGAACCCTAGAAATGAAATACCCATTTTGTATACTTTTTTTTATAAATTAATTCAACAATAAAGAATAAATCAGCTTTAAGATTTTGTCAAGAATGTAGAGAAGTTGTTTAAAGTGTTTAAAACAAATAACTAATGCTAAGGCCCCCCATACACGTAACGATCGGCCGGCCAGCGAGGGCCGGAAGGCCAAACTGAACAGTCTGGCCTGTGAAAGGAGGGCCCCTATACACGCAACGATTCGCCTGCCGGCCGGACTGGAATTTCTCCGCCTAGTGGCAAGTGTGCAGTCAGTTTTCGTACGGCAAAAACGTTTTTGTTAACTTGCTATAAGCTGGATCTTTTAAATCCCTGTTGTGGTATGCCTTTGTTTTGACTCTCCGCCGACATTCATGTTTTCTGTATTCTTCTATAAAGGCTAGCACATGCTGATTAGTCCACATAGTCATATTAGTACAAATACTGAACAGAAAATAAAGTTAGGTTATGTCAATGACCGTGCCTGACCTTAAAAATGAACGTAAATAAAAAAATAATGCTACTACTGTACTGTCGGCCTTCCGGCGGCCTGCCGGCGACCCCATACACGTAACGATCGGCCTGAAGGCGGGGGTTGGCCGGACGACGACTGATGGGAATCCCATCAGTCGTCGTCCGGCCAATTTGGTCGTCCGGCGGCCGGACGACGACCCCATACACGTAACGATCGGCCGGCCGGCGTGGACTGTTCAGGCCGGGCCGGCCGGCCGATCGTTACGTGTATGGGGGGCCTAAGTATTACCTCCAAATGAGGGCTGCATTTGTCGCACGTCCGTCTTCGTCGGAAGTCTACCAGCAAAAGCGATCGAGCAGCCTCGACGGCCACCGCGTTTGTTTAAACCCGAAATCGGGATTCCCGGTGACCCCGGCTGACTATTAGCCAGTACATAATTTTAATTTTTTTTTAAATAATTTTCTATATATATCAAAATATGGTACAAAAGGAGCAAGTGTATTTAGTCTCATTACAAAACATAAATATTATTTTAAAATTTACTAAATTTGACTGTATTTTTTAACAACTGACAGATGAATTTAGGCCCCCCATACACGTAACGATCGGCCGGCCGGCGAGGCCGGAAGGTCCCCATTCACGCAACGATTCGCCTGCCGGCCGGACTGAAATTTCTCCTCCTAGTTGCAAGTGTGCAGTCAGTTTTTTACGGCAAAAACATTTTTGTTAACTTGCTATAAGCTAGATTTTTTAAGTCCCTTTTGTGGTATGCCTTTGTTTTGACCCTCCGCCGACATTCATGCTTTCTGTATTCTTCTATAAAGGCTAGCACATGCTGATTAGTCCACGTAGCCATATTAGTACAAAGACTGAACAGAAAATAAAGTTAGGTTATGTCAATGACCGTGCCTGACCTTAAAAATGAACGTAAATAAAAAAAATAATGCTACTACTGTACTATCGGCCTTCCGGCGGCCTGCCGGCGACCCCATACACGCAACGATCGGCCTGAAGGCGGGGTTTGCCGGACGACGACCCCATACACGTAACGATCGGCCGGCCGGCGTGGACTGTCCAGGCCGGGCCGGCCGGCCGATCGTTACGTGTATGGGGGGCCTTAAAAAAGACAACTTATATGTTCAGCAATGGGTTGTGTTAGAGATCAAATATGACCAGATCACTTCGTACAGAATGTAATAATATTTCATGAAAACACTGGAGCAACTGTAAATATTATCTGCTATAACCAGAACTCAAATAGGCTTTTATACAAAAGTGTACCCTATAACTACTTTCTTAAACGTCTACAACAAATTATTGATGTCCATCACACCCAACAGTCCTCGCCTATCAGCGAGCTTCACTTGGAATCATCAGCATCTGTTTCCAATGGATCGACACTAGGTCATCGATGGTGATAGGCCATACTCATCAAAAGAGTATACCAGCCTTTTCAGTAAATGTTCTTTAAAGTTTGTTCTTTAAGCTGGAGGGAGTTATCAATTCTTCTGATTTCAAGAGGAACATTGTTAAACAAATTTCCTAAGGAATCTTAGTCCACTCTGAGCCATAAGCTGGAATTTACTTTGGTGACGTGTACGTTGTTTTTGTCTCGTACCATAGTAGTTATGTTTTTTTTTTTAAGAGGTTGGCGGCCTCTTTTAACCTTGCAATTGCCCGTCCACATAGACTTAACCGCCCGTGCGTGGAACGTTTACAGCAAAGCAAGGAGTGAGCTGGTACATTTATTTATTTATTTATTCTTTCAACGGTAACACCATTTTTACATTGGAATATACATTAAATAGGATTAAATCACTTTATAAACATAGCATAATTAGGTAATAAATATGAGCAATAATAAGAATAAATTAGAAAGCAGACATGACATGCAAAAGACATAACCAGTATAAAAGAAAACAAAAATACATTCATAGGCTGAAACATTTCAATTGTAAGACATACGACATAGTAAATTTGGTACGGGCTTGTAAAATACGTGCAATTAATAAGAATGAAAATGAGAAACAGGCATAAAATGCAAAAGACATAATAATATGGCGCAAAGATAACAACAACAGGTACAAAGGTGAACTGTTACTCCTTTTATCTATGACCGTACTGATAAATTTTAGTGGCAGTGACCAGGGGCCCTATTTTTGAAATGGTTGACAGTTGAGTCAATCGTCAGCACTCAACTCAACCAACAACATGATTTGGTATTTTTGAAACCCAACAGTTGGGAAGCGAGTTGGGAATCACTAGTTGAGAGACTCGTGGTGGAAATGTAGAGCATACGACCGTCAAAAATTCAGATGACGTCATTTTGAAGCAATCACAATGCAGAGTTCTTGCGGACTTCGATTTAACCTCTTCTTACTCTAAAACCTGGCAGCTAATCTCAATCTGCCATATTTCGAGACACTGAGGTAAACTAACTGTCAACTCCGTTCTTGAGAGATTGAAATTGAGGTTATGTCTTGTTTAATCTTAGTGATTGCAAAGTACCTTAACTTAAGTAATAAACTAAAGTAAACTATATAAAGTAATAAACTTAAGTATAAAAAATAAAATTTACTATGGATGTTTGTTTTAGGGTGTAGCTAATTATAAGTTTAGGCATAGGCTGCACTTTACTTTAGGTCCTACACTAATCCTAAATACATTATTATTTGCTTTCTTCGTCTCTATTTCGGAACACATCACCTTATTTTAGTTTCCTTCATCGGTTTGTTTTATGTTATTTTTAATTGTTTTTTATTTAGGTTAAAGCGGCTATTTGCCATTGCACTGAAAGCACATCGTAACTTAAATTAATTTGATCCCTTTATTAGGTGAATGGTATTGAAACAAACTATGATATTGTTTCTCTCTACCACAATCTTTAATACCTTAAATCATAGGTCTAATAACAATAATTATCTTATAATAAGTTCAATTAGTATGCCTAGTCTATTTCAAACATTCCAACAAGAATAAAACCCTTGATTAAATAGTCTAGTATTGACACAGTAAATAAAATTAAAATGCGATTATTCTACAGAAAACAATCGCATAATTGGGTGCTAATACATTGACAACAAATACATAACCTCTAAATCGCAATTAGTAAATTAAAACAATAACAGAACAATATGGCGTCGTCTCAAAAAGAGTAATTTTTTGCCGAAAGAGAGGAAGAAGAAAGTGCAGTCAACCTCCACTCAACAGCTCGATAGGTGTTGAGTAGTTTTGGTTGTATAAGTCCACCGTCAACCGTTTCAAAAATACGAAACGATTGGAAATAGAATGACTCGACACTCAACTCAACAGTCAACCATTTCAAAAATAGGGCCCCTGCTGTTAGCTACCTCCGTTCCATGACGATTGACGACTTGAGTCAGTCATCTCTGCCACCCCCATCATCCGTTGCATTTTAAGTACCTATTCGGTACTTTAATACTAACTATGGGAATGGACTAAAAATTGAGTTTTCCCATTTTTTACCCTAAAAACATTGTTTTTTGTATTTTTCAAGTTATTTTGTGATATTTGACAAAATTAATAATTTAAACTTAATATGTTCAGATACCATGAATATTTCAGAGTACTTTTCCAGAATATTCTGAGAATGTTCTTCAGATTTCTAGGCAATATAAAAATTTTCTTTGAATATTTTTTATGAATGATCCAAGTATATTCAAGGAAATTGCCTGGGATGTTGAGAATGATCTCAAACATTTTAGAAAAATTCCAGGAAATCCTATTATTTTTCATGTTGTATTTAAATGTTATACGGTATATACAAGTGAGTTAACAAATTTTTAGATTTTCTCGAATTTGATGTTGGCAGATATTGATTGCAGTCCATGCCCTGGAATTTGAGTGGAGCAGAATCATTGCAACTATAAAATAAATTGAAATACCATCCAGAGAAAATATAGGAAATAAGGTCAACGATATTTGGTATCAAATTAAACTTACCAAATTCAAAATAACTTAAGAGTTTTTGGAATTGTTTACATACTTCAACCTCCTTTGTTTGAATAATCTTTATGTTAGTCTGGAATTTTCAGATTTTATTTTAGTTCCTTTATACATTTAAACAGACCAATGCATCTGCAACTACGCATGCAACTTAACGATGTACAACTTGGTCAATGGCAATAAACTTTCTTATTCTTATTCTTATTCTTATTGCAATACAAAAACGCCAATAAATAATAACAATGGTATATAAAAAGCTGTTGTGTTTACTATTTTATATTTTTGAAAGTGCATATTATGCAAATATTGACTACATCAGAACTTATGTTTAGAAACAAAGTAAAAAATAATTAAAAGAAGTATAAAAAAAATTATTACAGCTGGAAATAGTGGCATTGTAAATGATCATTCAATTTTAATAGTTTATGTAGAACATTTATTTTAAAACATATAAAGTAAATCATAAACAGTAGTAATTTATCACAACAGTCCGTACTATCACACCTCACACTAATGACAAAACATTTTTGAGTCTTCAATCAGTTCACCAGCACCTCAATCAATGACTCTGTAACAAAACAACTCTGTTTTAGGTTAATTTAATAAACATGGGCAACACATTCAATGTGAAGCCTACAGCGTAGTTCACACTAGTAAACATATTGTATGTGGTACTATGGGGTTATTGCATGAAGTTTTGGCTTTTATTTTTTTATTCGTGTCACTATAACATAGTAAAATGTACAGTAGCCTACAATAGACTCCCTCTTATCCAGACTCTCGGGACCGAGGTCAGTCCGGATAATGGGTTTTCTCGTTAAACTGACGTCCCACAAACTCATTAAAACTGACCGTTTAAATGTATACTGTATATACAGTATTTGACTAAAATGTAGTAGAGCATAATCACTGTTCTCATATCCTTAACACAAGAACAGTCGTTTCAGTAACGCTTACCTCCCACTTCCTGCCGACCTAGTCCGGTTAAACCGATGTGCTGATAAAAATTGCCCGGTTAAAGGCCTATTTTGCTTGGAGCGATTGCAGTGATAGACGCGTGGCGATAATCGCTCCGCGATAGTAGCCGGGCACTGCTCTGACGGAGTTTGCGTTGTCCTGTTTTGCTTGGAGCGACTATCGCAAGAGTCGCTAGCTACAGTCGCGGACCACTGCCCCAGGGACCAGTCTGAGCGATAATCGCGCCGCGACTGATGCGCAGAACCTCAAAACAGTGCAATTCACTCAGTAGGCACATAATAGGGGTTAAATTAACCATAATTTTCTTTATTGTTCACATTAATTTTTCTATTCATGTGCTGTTACGATTCTACTGTTTTGGTTATATTTCATTACACATTAATTTCATTTTCTAAATTAAATTTTAGTAGAAACAGGCGACTTGTTTAAATTTGTTAAGATAATTTACGTCTATTCAAATTTATTAAATATAAAATGCTTGACTGTTCCAAGTTGTTATGTGTTATTTACGTAGTGTGGGCGTTAATACTGTGTCAGTTTTTGTGAATATTTTTTACAATTTTTATTTAGACTCCAGGTTTTATTTTCCGACATTCATGTACTCTTATTGATATCACTATTTTTTTTTATTTATATAAATAATATTTTTTCATTGATATCACTACAGTTTTCTATTTATGTCCTAGTGATACGTATCCGTCCCTAATCCTAAGTATCACTATGTATTTTCAATCGATCGTCCATTGATACTTCCACTAGGGTCGAGTGGAGCCTCGTCTCCTAAATCCTCACCGAGGAGACGCTTTAATGAATTACAATTCACACTCATGACTTCACCATTGTGAGTGCTGATATTTAACTAACTATGAAAAATCGCTGTGCGATCGAAAATCAAACGCTCTAAGCAAAACGGCCGCCTTGTCAGCTATAGTAGCTGAGTGATAATCGCTGTGCGACTATCGCTACAGTCGCTCCAAGCAAAATAGGCCTTAAGAGATGTAATTTCCACCGAGTGTTGTCTGGTTTAACCGATGTCAGGTTAAAAGGTGTCCAAATAAGAGGGAGTCTACTGTACCTTATCATGGCTATTAAACATAGTAATAATGTTCCCTAATATGCAGCAAGGCGTCGTCGTCGTCGTCGTCGTCGTCGTCGTCGTCGTCGTCGTCGTCGTCGTCGTCGTCGTCGTCGTCGTCGTCGTCGTCGTCGTCGTCGTCGTCGTCGTCGTCGTCGTCGTCGTCGTCGTCGTCGTCGTCGTCGTCGTCGTCGTCGTCGTCGTCGTCGTCGTCGTCGTCGTCGTCTTCTACATTTTTACATTTTACATATTTACATGTTACATTTTAACATTTTTTATGATCAAGTCTTTCCCTTGCAACTGACCTGGTAGCCTCGTCTAGTATGAGGATGGATGGGATTTTCAGTAGAGCGCGGGCGATAGCTATCCTCTGTTTCTGGCCCCCAGACACGGTAACTCCTCTCTCCCCCAGAATGGTACTGTAGCCATCAGGGAACTGTCGGATAAAACTGTCAGCATTGGCCAGCCCAGCAGCCTCGTACACCTGTGACAAAGATTAATTAAATTAGTAATACCAAACTAGTGACGGGTAATACAAACAAAGTAACATAGAATCAAACCAGCTACCTTCTGAATACAGCAGTACTATAATCACTCAACCACCAAGCTGACATAAAAAACTTTTACTCATACCAGTACTCATAACGTTTTTAATGTGTTACATTTTAACAAGTTACCTTTAAGCATGTTACATTTTAAAAGGTTACAATTTTACATGTTACATTTTTACATGTTACATTTTAATATGTTACATTTTAACAAGTTACATTTAAGCATGTTACATTTTAAAATGTTACATTTTAACACGTTACATTTTAACATGTTACATTTTAACTTCTTATATTTCCACATGTTACATTTTTACATGTTACATTTTAACATGTTTTACGATCAAGTCATTCCCTTGCAACTGACTTGGTAGCCTCGTCTAGTATGAGGATGGATGGGATTTTGACAGGTAATACAAACAAAGTAACATAGAATCAAACCAGCTACCTTCTGATTACAAGGCGAGTACAGCAGTACTATAATCACTCAACCACCAAGCTGACATAAAAACCGTCGTCGTCGTCGTCGTCGTCGTCGTCGTCGTCGTCGTCGTCTTCTACATTTTTACATTTTACATATTTACATGTTACATTTTAACATTTTTTATGATCAAGTCTTTCCCTTGCAACTGACCTGGTAGCCTCGTCTAGTATGAGGATGGATGGGATTTTCAGTAGAGCGCGGGCGATAGCTATCCTCTGTTTCTGGCCCCCAGACACGGTAACTCCTCTCTCCCCCAGAATGGTACTGTAGCCATCAGGGAACTGTCGGATAAAACTGTCAGCATTGGCCAGCCCAGCAGCCTCGTACACCTGTGACAAAGATTAATTAAATTAGTAATACCAAACTAGTGACGGGTAATACAAACAAAGTAACATAGAATCAAACCAGCTACCTTCTGATTACAGCAGTACTATAATCACTCAACCACCAAGCTGACATAAAAACTTTTACTCATACCAGTACTCATAACGTTTTTAATATGTTACATTTTAACAAGTTACCTTTAAGCATGTTACATTTTAAAAGGTTACAATTTTACATGTTACATTTTTACATGTTACATTTTAATATGTTACATTTTAACATGTTACATTTAAGCATGTTACATTTTAAAATGTTACATTTTAACACGTTACATTTTAACATGTTACATTTTAACTTCTTATATTTCCACATGTTACATTTTTACATGTTACATTTTAACATGTTTTACGATCAAGTCATTCCCTTGCAACTGACCTGGTAGCCTCGTCTAGTATGAGGATGGATGGGATTTTCAGTAGAGCGCGGGCGATAGCTATCCTCTGTTTCTGGCCCCCAGACACGGTAACTCCTCTCTCCCCCAGAATGGTACTGTAGCCATCAGGGAACTGTCGGATAAAACTGTCAGCATTGGCCAGCCCAGCAGCCTCGTACACCTGTGACAAAGATTAATTAAATTAGTAATACCAAACTAGTGACGGGTAATACAAACAAAGTAACATAGAATCAAACCAGCTACCTTCTGATTACAGCAGTACTATAATCACTCAACCACCAAGCTGACATAAAAACTTTTACTCATACCAGTACTCATAACGTTTTTAATATGTTACATTTTAACAAGTTACCTTTAAGCATGTTACATTTTAAAAGGTTACAATTTTACATGTTACATTTTTACATGTTACATTTTAATATGTTACATTTTAACATGTTACATTTAAGCATGTTACATTTTAAAATGTTACATTTTAACACGTTACATTTTAACATGTTACATTTTAACTTCTTATATTTCCACATGTTACATTTTTACATGTTACATTTTAACATGTTTTACGATCAAGTCATTCCCTTGCAACTGACCTGGTAGCCTCGTCTAGTATGAGGATGGATGGGATTTTCAGTAGAGCGCGGGCGATAGCTATCCTCTGTTTCTGGCCCCCAGACACGGTAACTCCTCTCTCCCCCAGAATGGTACTGTAGCCATCAGGGAACTGTCGGATAAAACTGTCAGCATTGGCCAGCCCAGCAGCCTCGTACACCTGTGACAAAGATTAATTAAATTAGTAATACCAAACTAGTGACGGGTAATACAAACAAAGTAACATAGAATCAAACCAGCTACCTTCTGATTACAGCAGTACTATAATCACTCAACCACCAAGCTGACATAAAAACTTTTACTCATACCAGTACTCATAACGTTTTTAATATGTTACATTTTAACAAGTTACCTTTAAGCATGTTACATTTTAAAAGGTTACAATTTTACATGTTACATTTTTACATGTTACATTTTAATATGTTACATTTTAACACGTTACATTTAATCATGTTACATTTTAAAATGTTACATTTTAACACGTTACATTTTAACATGTTACATTTTAACTTCTTATATTTCCACATGTTACATTTTTACATGTTACATTTTAACATGTTTTACGATCAAGTCATTCCCTTGCAACTGACCTGGTAGCCTCGTCTAGTATGAGGATGGATGGGATTTTCAGTAGAGCGCGGGCGATAGCTATCCTCTGTTTCTGGCCCCCAGACACGGTAACTCCTCTCTCCCCCAGAATGGTACTGTAGCCATCAGGGAACTGTCGGATAAAACTGTCAGCATTGGCCAGCCCAGCAGCCTCGTACACCTGTGACAAAGATTAATTAAATTAGTAATACCAAACTAGTGACGGGTAATACAAACAAAGTAACATAGAATCAAACCAGCTACCTTCTGATTACAGCAGTACTATAATCACTCAACCACCAAGCTGACATAAAAACTTTTACTCATACCAGTACTCATAACGTTTTTAATATGTTACATTTTAACAAGTTACCTTTAAGCATGTTACATTTTAAAAGGTTACAATTTTACATGTTACATTTTTACATGTTACATTTTAATATGTTACATTTTAACACGTTACATTTAAGCATGTTACATTTTAAAATGTTACATTTTAACACGTTACATTTTAACATGTTACATTTTAACTTCTTATATTTCCACATGTTACATTTTTACATGTTACATTTTAACATGTTTTACGATCAAGTCATTCCCTTGCAACTGACCTGGTAGCCTCGTCTAGTATGAGGATGGATGGGATTTTCAGTAGAGCGCTAAGAGCGCTTGTAGCGGCGATAGCTATCCTCTGTTTCTGGCCCCCAGACACGGTAACTCCTCTCTCCCCCAGAATGGTACTGTAGCCATCAGGGAACTGTCGGATAAAACTGTCAGCATTGGCCAGCCCAGCAGCCACGTACACCTGTGACAATGATTAATTAAATTAGTAATACCAAACTCTGATTACAAGGCGAGTACAGCAGTACTATAGTCGTCGTCGTCGTCGTCGTCGTCGTCGTCGTCGTCGTCGTCGTCGTCGTCGTCGTCGTCGTCGTCGTCGTCGTCGTCGTCGTCGTCGTCGTCGTCGTCTTCTACATTTTTACATTTTACATATTTACATGTTACATTTTAACATTTTTTATGATCAAGTCTTTCCCTTGCAACTGACCTGGTAGCCTCGTCTAGTATGAGGATGGATGGGATTTTCAGTAGAGCGCGGGCGATAGCTATCCTCTGTTTCTGGCCCCCAGACACGGTAACTCCTCTCTCCCCCAGAATGGTACTGTAGCCATCAGGGAACTGTCGGATAAAACTGTCAGCATTGGCCAGCCCAGCAGCCTCGTACACCTGTGACAAAGATTAATTAAATTAGTAATACCAAACTAGTGACGGGTAATACAAACAAAGTAACATAGAATCAAACCAGCTACCTTCTGATTACAGCAGTACTATAATCACTCAACCACCAAGCTGACATAAAAACTTTTACTCATACCAGTACTCATAACGTTTTTAATATGTTACATTTTAACAAGTTACCTTTAAGCATGTTACATTTTAAAAGGTTACAATTTTACATGTTACATTTTTACATGTTACATTTTAATATGTTACATTTTAACATGTTACATTTAAGCATGTTACATTTTAAAATGTTACATTTTAACACGTTACATTTTAACATGTTACATTTTAACTTCTTATATTTCCACATGTTACATTTTTACATGTTACATTTTAACATGTTTTACGATCAAGTCATTCCCTTGCAACTGACCTGGTAGCCTCGTCTAGTATGAGGATGGATGGGATTTTCAGTAGAGCGCAGGCGATAGCTATCCTCTGTTTCTGGCCCCCAGACACGGTAACTCCTCTCTCCCCCAGAATGGTACTGTAGCCATCAGGGAACTGTCGGATAAAACTGTCAGCATTGGCCAGCCCAGCAGCCTCGTACACCTGTGACAAAGATTAATTAAATTAGTAATACCAAACTAGTGACGGGTAATACAAACAAAGTAACATAGAATCAAACCAGCTACCTTCTGATTACAGCAGTACTATAATCACTCAACCACCAAGCTGACATAAAAACTTTTACTCATACCAGTACTCATAACGTTTTTAATATGTTACATTTTAACAAGTTACCTTTAAGCATGTTACATTTTAAAAGGTTACAATTTTACATGTTACATTTTTACATGTTACATTTTAATATGTTACATTTTAACATGTTACATTTAAGCATGTTACATTTTAAAATGTTACATTTTAACACGTTACATTTTAACATGTTACATTTTAACTTCTTATATTTCCACATGTTACATTTTTACATGTTACATTTTAACATGTTTTACGATCAAGTCATTCCCTTGCAACTGACCTGGTAGCCTCGTCTAGTATGAGGATGGATGGGATTTTCAGTAGAGCGCGGGCGATAGCTATCCTCTGTTTCTGGCCCCCAGACACGGTAACTCCTCTCTCCCCCAGAATGGTACTGTAGCCATCAGGGAACTGTCGGATAAAACTGTCAGCATTGGCCAGCCCAGCAGCCTCGTACACCTGTGACAAAGATTAATTAAATTAGTAATACCAAACTAGTGACGGGTAATACAAACAAAGTAACATAGAATCAAACCAGCTACCTTCTGATTACAGCAGTACTATAATCACTCAACCACCAAGCTGACATAAAAACTTTTACTCATACCAGTACTCATAACGTTTTTAATATGTTACATTTTAACAAGTTACCTTTAAGCATGTTACATTTTAAAAGGTTACAATTTTACATGTTACATTTTTACATGTTACATTTTAATATGTTACATTTTAACACGTTACATTTAATCATGTTACATTTTAAAATGTTACATTTTAACAAGTTACATTTTAATACGTTACATTTTAACTTCTTATATTTCCACATGTTACATTTTTACATGTTACATTTTAACATGTTTTACGATCAAGTCATTCCCTTGCAACTGACCTGGTAGCCTCGTCTAGTATGAGGATGGATGGGATTTTCAGTAGAGCGCGGGCGATAGCTATCCTCTGTTTCTGGCCCCCAGACACGGTAACTCCTCTCTCCCCCAGAATGGTACTGTAGCCATCAGGGAACTGTCGGATAAAACTGTCAGCATTGGCCAGCCCAGCAGCCTCGTACACCTGTGACAAAGATTAATTAAATTAGTAATACCAAACTAGTGACGGGTAATACAAACAAAGTAACATAGAATCAAACCAGCTACCTTCTGATTACAGCAGTACTATAATCACTCAACCACCAAGCTGACATAAAAACTTTTACTCATACCAGTACTCATAACGTTTTTAATATGTTACATTTTAACAAGTTACCTTTAAGCATGTTACATTTTAAAAGGTTACAATTTTACATGTTACATTTTTACATGTTACATTTTAATATGTTACATTTTAACACGTTACATTTAAGCATGTTACATTTTAAAATGTTACA
>NW_026543688.1:0-18615 GCF_028750875.1 Macrosteles quadrilineatus
ACAAGTGTGTACAAGGTTGTACAAGTGTGTACAAGGTTGTATAAGTGTGTACGAGGTTGTACAATTGTGTACAAGGTTGTACAAGTGTGTACAAGTATGTACAATTGTGTACAAGGCTGTACAAGTGTGTACAAGGTTGTACAAGGTTGTACAAGTGTGTACAAGGGTGTACAAGTTTTTACAAGGTTGTACAAGTGTGTACAAGGTTGTACAAGTGTGTACAAGGCTGTACAATTGTGTACAAGGTTGTACAAGTGTGTACAAGGTTGTACAAGTGTGTACAAGGTTGTACAATTGTGTACAAGGCTGTACAAGTGTGTACAAGGTTGTACAAGTGTGTACAAGGCTGTACAATTGTGTACAAGGTTGTACAAGTGTGTACAAGGTTGTACAAGTGTGTACAAGGTTGTACAATTGTGTACAAGACTGTACAAGTGTGTACAAAGTTGTGCAAGTGTAAACAAGGTTGTACAAGTGTGTACAAGGTTGTACAATTGTGTACAAGGTTGTACAAATGTGTACAAGGTTGTACAAGTGTGTACAAGGGTGTACAATCGTGTACAAGGATGTACAAGTTTGTACAAGATTGTACAAGTGTGTACTGGGTTGTACAAGTGTGTACAAGATTGTATAAGTTTGTACAAGGTTGTACAAGTGTGTACAAGGGTGTACAAGTGTGTACAAATGTGTACAAGTGTGTACAGGGGTGTACAAGTTTGTACAAGGGTGTACAAGTTTTACAAGGTTGTACAAGTGTGTACAAGGTTGTACAAGTTGTGTACTGGGTTGTACAAGTGTGTACAAGATTGTATAAGTTTGTACAAGGTTGTACAAGTGTGTACAAGGGTGTACAAGTGTGTACAAATGTGTACAAGTGTGTACAGGGGTGTACAAGTTTGTACAAGGGTGTACAAGTTTTACAAGGTTGTACAAGTGTGTACAAGGTTGTACAAGTTGTGTACAAGGTTGTACATGTGTGTACAAGGGTGTACAAGTGTGTACAAGGTTGTACAAGTGTGTACAAGCTTGGACAAGTGTGTACAAGGGTGTACAAGTGTGTACAAGGTTGTACAAGTTTTTACAAGGTTGTACAAGTGTGTACAAGGGTGTAAAATCGTGTACAAGGATGTACAAGTTTGTACAAGTTTGTACAAGGTTGTACAAGTGTGTACAAGGATGTACAAGTTTGTACAAGGGTGTACAAGTGTGTACGATAAGTAAAAGTGTGTACAAGTGTGTACAAGGTTGTACAATTGTGTACAAGGCTGTACAAGTGTGTACAAGGATGTACAAGTTTGTACAAGGGTGTACAAGTGTGTACGATGTGTAAAAGTTTGTACAAGGGTGTACAAGGTTGTACAAGTGTGTACAAGGTTGTACAATTGTGTACAAGGCTGTACAAGTGTGTACAAGGCTGTACAAGTGTGTACAAGGTTGTACAATTTTGTACAAGGCTGTACAAGTGTGTACAAGGTTGTACAAGTGTGTACAATGCTGTACAAGTGTGTACAATGCTGTACAATTGTGTACAAGGTTGTACAAGTGTGTACAAGGTTGTACAAGTGTGTACAAGGTTGTACAATTGTGTACAAGGCTGTACAAGTGTGTACAAGGTTGTACAAGTGTGTACAAGGTTGTACAAGTGTGTACAAGGTTGTACAAGTGTGTACAAGGTTGTACAAGTGTGTACAAGGTTGTACAATTGTGTTTTTTAGGTTGTACAAGTGTGTACAAGGTTGTACAAGTGTGTACAAGGGTGAACAATCGTGTACAAGGATGTACAAGTTTGTACAAGTTTGTACAAGTTTGTACAAGGTTGTACAAGTGTGTACAAGGATGTACAAGTTTGTACAAGGGTGCACAAGTGTGTACAAGGGTGTACAATCGTGTACAAGCTTGTACAAGTGTGTACAAGGGTGTACAGGTTTGTACAAGGTTGTACAAGGTTGTACAAGTGTGTACAAGGGTGTACAAATGTGTACAAGGATGTAAAAGTTTGTACAAGTGTGTACAAGTTTGTACAAGGTTGTACAAGTGTGTACAAGGTTTTACAATTGTGTACAAGGTTGTACAAGTTTGTACAAGGGAGTACAAGTTTGTACAAGATTGTACAAGTGTGTACTGGGTTGTACAAGTGTGTACAAGATTGTATAAGTTTGTACAAGGTTGTACAAGTGTGTACAAGGGTGTACAAGTGTGTACAAATGTGTACAAGTTTTACAAGGTTGTACAAGTGTGTACAAGGTTGTACAAGTTGTGTACAAGGTTGTACATGTGTGTACAAGGGTGTACAAGTTTTTACAAGGCTCTACAAGTGTGTACAAGGTTGTACAAGGCTGTACAAGTGTGTACAAGGTTGTACAAGGTTGTACAAGTGTGTACAAGGTTGTACAAGGTTGTACAAGTGTGTACAAAGGTGTACAAGTTTTTACGAGGATGTACAAGTGTGTACAAGGTTGTACAAGTATGTACAAGGCTGTACAATTGTGTACAAGGTTGTACAAGTGTGTACAAGGTTGTACAAGTGTGTACAAGGTTGTACAATTGTGTACAAGGCTGTACAAGTGTGTACAAGGTTGTACAAGTGTGTACAAGGCTGTACAATTGTGTACAAGGTTGTACAAGTGTGTACAAGGTTGTACAAGTGTGTACAAGGTTGTACAATTGTGTACAAGGCTGTACAAGTGTGTTCAAGGTTGTACAAGTGTGTACAAGGTTGTACAAGTGTGTACAAGGTTGTACAATTGTGTACAAGGTTGTACAAGTGTGTACAAGGTTGTACAAGTGTGTACAAGGTTGTACAATTGTGTACAAGGTTGTACAATTGTGTACAAGGTTGTACAAGTGTGTACAAGGTTGTACAAGTGTGTACAAGGTTGTACAAGTGTGTACAAGGTTGTACAAGTGTGTACAAGGTTGTACAAGTGTGTACAAGGTTGTACAAGTGTGTACAAGGTTGTACAAGTGTGTACAAGGTTGTACAAGTGTGTACAAGCTTGTACAAGTGTGTAAAAGGGTGTAAAATCGTGTACAAGGATGTACAAGTTTGTACAAGTTTGTACAAGGTTGTACAAGTGTGTATAAGGATGTACAAGTTTGTACAAGGGTGTACAAGTGTGTACGATAAGTAAAATTGTGTACAAGGGTGTACAAGGTTGTACAAGTGTGTACAAGGTTTTACAATTGTGTACAAGGCTGTACAAGTGTGTACAAGGTTGTACAATTGTGTACAAGGCTGTACAAGTGTGTACAAGGTTGTACAAGTGTGTACAAGGTTGTACAAGTGTGCACAAGGTTGTACAAGTGTGTACAAGGTTGTACAAGTGTGTACAAGGTTGTACAAGTGTGTACAAGGTTGTACAAGTGTGTACAAGGTTGTACAAGTGTGTACAAGGTTGTACAAGTGTGTACAAGGTTGTACAAGTGTGTACAAGGTTGTACAAGTGTGTACAAGGTTGTACAAGTTTGTACAACCTTGTACAAGGTTGTACAAGGTTGTACACCTTGTACAAGGTGTGTACAAGGTTGTACAAGGTTGTAGGAGTGTGTACAAGATTGTATAAGTTTGTACAAGGTTGTACAAGTGTGTACAAGGTTGTACAAGTGTGTACAAGGTTGTACAAGTGTGTACAAGGTTGTACAAGTGTGTACAAGCTTGTACAAGTGTGTACAAGCTTGTACAAGTGTGTACAAGGATGTACAAGTTTGTACAAGGGTGTACAAGTGTGTACGATAAGTAAAAGTATGTACAAGGGTGTACAAGGTTGTACAAGTGTGTACAAGGTTGTACAATTGTGTACAAGGCTGTACAAGTGTGTACAAGGTTGTACAATTGTGTACAAGGCTGTACAAGTGTGTACAGCCTTGTACAAAGGTACAACTTGGGTGTTCAAAGGTACACAGGGGTGTACAAGTTTGTACAAGGGTGTACAAGTTTTACAAGGTTGTACAAATGTGTACAAGGTTGTACAAGTTGTGTACTGGGTTGTACAAGTGTGTACAAGATTGTATAAGTTTGTACAAGGTTGTACAAGTGTGTACAAGGGTGTACAAGTGTGTACAGGGGTGTACAAGTTTGTTGTACAAGTGTGTACAAGGTTGTACAAGTTGTGTACAAGGTTGTACATGTGTGTACAAGGGTGTACAAGTGTGTACAAGGTTGTACAAGTGTGTACAAGCTTGTACAAGTGTGTACAAGGGTGTACAAGTGTTTACAAGGTTGTACAAGTTTTTACAAGGTTGTACAAGTGTGTACAAGGGTGTAAAATCGTGTACAAGGATGTACAAGTTTGTACAAGTTTGTACAAGGTTGTACAAGTGTGTACAAGGATGTACAAGTTTGTACAAGGGTGTACAAGTGTGTACGATAAGTAAAAGTGTGTACAAGGGTGTACAAGGTTGTACAAGTGTGTACAAGGTTGTACAATTGTGTACAAGGCTGTACAAGTGTGTACAAGGTTGTACAATTGTGTACAAGGCTGTACAAGTGTGTACAAGATTGTACAAGTGTGTACAAGGTTGTACAAGTGTGTACAAGGTTGTACAAGTGTGTACAAGGTTGTACAAGTGTGTACAAGGTTGTACAAGTGTGTACGAGGTTGTACAATTGTGTACGAGGTTGTACAAGTGTGTACAAGGTGTACGAGGTGTGTACAGGGGTGTACAAGTTTGTACAAGGGTGTACAAGATTTACAAGGTTGTACAAGTGTGTAAAAGGTTGTACAAGTGTGTACAAGGTTGTACAAGTGTGTACAAGGTTGTACAAGTGTGTACAAGGTTGTACAAGTGTGTACAAGGTTGTACAAGTGTGTACAAGGTTGTACAAGTGTGTACAAGGTTGTACAAGTGTGTACAAGGTTGTACAAGTGTGTACGAGGTTGTACAATTGTGTACGAGGTTGTACAATTGTGTACGAGGTTGTACAATTGTGTACAAGGCTGTACAAGTGTGTACAAGGTTGTACAATTGTGTACAAGGCTGTACAAGTGTGTACAAGGTTGTACAAGGTTGTACAAGTGTGTACAAGGGTGTACAAGTTTTTACAAGGTTGTACAAGTGTGTACAAGGTTGTACAAGTGTGTACAAGGCTGTACAATTGTGTACAAGGTTGTACAAGTGTGTACAAGGTTGTACAAGTGTGTACAAGGTTGTACAATTGTGTACAAGGCTGTACAAGTGTGTACAAGGTTGTACAAGTGTGTATAAGGCTGTACAATTGTGTACAAGGTTGTACAAGTGTGTACAAGGTTGTACAAGTGTGTACAAGGTTGTACAATTGTGTACAAGACTGTACAAGTGTGTACAAAGTTGTGCAAGTGTGTACAAGGTTGTACAAGTGTGTACAAGGTTGTACAATTGTGTACAAGGTTGTACAAGTGTGTACAAGGTTGTACAAGTGTGTACAAGGGTGTACAATCGTGTACAATGATGTACAAGTTTGTACAAGATTTTACAAGTGTGTACTGGGTTGTACAAGTGTGTACAAGATTGTATAAGTTTGTACAAGGTTGTACAAGTGTGTACAAGGGTGTACAAGTGTGTACAAATGTGTACAAGTGTGTACAGGGGTGTACCAGTTTGTACAACGGTGTACAAGTTTTACAAGGTTGTACAAGTGTGTACAAGGTTGTACAAGTTGTGTACTGGGTTGTACAAGTGTGTACAAGATTGTATAAGTTTGTACAAGGTTGTACAAGTGTGTACAAGGGTGTACAAGTGTGTACAAATGTGTACAAGTGTGTACAGGGGTGTACAAGTTTGTACAAGGGTGTACAAGTTTTACAAGGTTGTACAAGTGTGTACAAGGTTGTACAAGTTGTGTACAAGGTTGTACATGTGTGTACAAGGGTGTACAAGTGTGTACAAGGTTGTACAAGTGTGTACAAGCTTGTACAAGTGTGTACAAGGGTGTACAAGTGTGTACAAGGTTGTACAAGTTTTTACAAGGTTGTACAAGTGTGTACAAGGGTGTAAAATCGTGTACAAGGATGTACATGTTTGTACAAGTTTGTACAAGGTTGTACAAGTGTGTACAAGGATGTACAAGTTTGTACAAGGGTGTACAAGTGTGTACGATAAGTAAAAGTGTGTACAAGGGTGTACAAGGTTGTACAAGTGTGTACAAGGTTGTACAATTGTGTACAAGGCTGTACAAGTGTGTACAAGGTTGTACAATTGTGTACAAGGCTGTACAAGTGTGTACAAGGTTGTACAATTGTGTACAAGGCTGTACAAGTGTGTACAAGATTGTACAAGTGTGTACAAGATTGTACAAGTGTGTACAAGGTTGTACAAGTGTGTACAAGGATGTACAAGTTTGTACAAGGGTGTACAAGTGTGTACGATGTGTAAAAGTTTGTACAAGGGTGTACAAGGTTGTACAAGTGTGTACAAGGTTGTACAATTGTGTACAAGGCTGTACAAGTGTGTACAACCTTGTACACACTTGTACAACCTTGTACACACTTGTACAACCTTGTACACAATTGTACAGCCTTGTACACACTTGTACAACCTTGTACACACTTGTACAACCTTGTAAAAACTTGTACACCCTTGTACACACTTGTACAACCTTGTACAATTTTGTACACACTTGTACAGCCTTGTACACAATTGTACAACCTTGTACACACTTGTACAACCTTGTACACAATTGTACAACCTCGTACACACTTGTACAACCTTGTACACACTTGTACAACCTTGTACACACTTGTACAACCTTGTACACACTTGTACAACCTTGTACACACTTGTACAACCTTGTACACACTTGTACAACCTTTTACACACTTGTACAGCCTTGTACACAATTGTACAACCTTGTACACACTTGTACAGCCTTGTACACAATTGTACAACCTTGTACACACTTGTACAACCTTGTACACCCTTGTACACACTTTTACTTATCGTACACACTTGTACACCCTTGTACAAACTTGTACATCCTTGTACACACTTGTACAACCTTGTACAAACTTGTACATCCTTGTACACGATTTTACACCCTTGTACACACTTGTACAACCTTGTAAAAACTTGTACAACCTTGTACACACTTGTACAAGCTTGTACACACTTGTACAAGCATGTACACACTTGTACAACCTTGTACACACTTGTACAACCTTGTACACACTTGTACAACCTTGTACACACTTGTACAACCTTGTACACACTTGTACAACCTTGTACACACTTGTACAACCTTGTACACACTTGTACAACCTTGTACACACTTGTACAACCTTGTACACACTTGTACAACCTTGTACACACTTGTACAACCTTGTACACACTTGTACAACCTTGTACACACTTGTACAACCTTGTACACAATTGTACAACCTTGTACACACTTGTACAGCCTTGTACACAATTGTAAAACCTTGTACACACTTGTACAACCTTGTACACCCTTGTACATACTTTTACTTATCGTACACACTTGTACACCCTTGTACAAACTTGTACATCCTTATACACACTTGTACAACCTTGTACAAACTTGTACAAACTTGTACATCCTTGTACACACTTGTACACCCTTGTACACACTTGTACAAGCTTGTACACACTTGTACAAGCTTGTACACACTTGTACAACCTTGTACACACTTGTACAACCTTGTACACACTTGTACAACCTTGTACACACTTGTACAACCTTGTACACACTTGTACAACCTTGTACACACTTGTACAACCTTGTACACAATTGTACAACCTTGTACACACTTGTACAACCTTGTACACACTTGTACAACCTTGTACACACTTGTACAACCTTGTACACAATTGTACAACCTTGTACACACTTGTACAACCTTGTACACACTTGTACAACCTTGAACACACTTGTACAGCCTTGTACACACTTGTACAACCTTGTACACACTTGTACAACCTTGTACACACTTGTACAACCTTGTACACAATTGTACAGCCTTGTACACACTTGTACAGCCTTGTACACAATTGTACAACCTTGTACACACTTGTACAACCTTGTACACACTTGTACAACCTTGTACACAATTGTACAGCCTTGTACACACTTGTACATCCTCGTAAAAACTTGTACACCTTTGTACACACTTGTACAACCTTGTACAACCTTGTACACACTTGTACAGCCTTGTACAACCTTGTACACACTTGTAGAGCCTTGTAAAAACTTGTACACCCTTGTACACACATGTACAACCTTGTACACAACTTGTACAACCTTGTACACACTTGTACAACCTTGTAAAACTTGTACACATTTGTACACACTTGTACACCCTTGTACACACTTGTACAACCTTGTACAAACTTATACAATCTTGTACACACTTGTACAACCCAGTACACACTTGTACAATCTTGTACAAACTTGTACTCCCTTGTACAAACTTGTACAACCTTGTACACAATTGTAAAACCTTGTACACACTGGTACAACCTTGTACAAACTTGTACACACTTGTACAAACTTTTACATCCTTGTACACATTTGTACACCCTTGTACACACTTGTACAACCTTGTACAACCTTGTACAAACCTGTACACCCTTGTACACACTTGTACAAGCTTGTACACGATTGTACACCCTTGTACACACTTGTGCACCCTTGTACAAACTTGTACATCCTTGTACACACTTGTACAACCTTGTACAAACTTGTACAAACTTGTACAAACTTGTACATCCTTGTACACGATTGTTCACCCTTGTACACACTTGTACAACCTTGTACACACTTGTACAACCTGATACACAATTGTACAACCTTGTACACACTTGTACAACCTTGTACACACTTGTACAACCTTGTACACACTTGTACAACCTTGTACACACTTGTACAGCCTTGTACACAATTGTACAACCTTGTACACAATTGTACAACCTTGTACACACTTGTACAACCTTGTACACACTTGTACAACCTTGTACACAATTGTACAGCCTTGTACACACTTGTACAACCTTGTACACACTTGTACAGCCTTGTACAAAATTGTACAACCTTGTACACACTTGTACAGCCTTGTACACAATTGTACAACCTTGTACACACTTGTACAACCTTGTACACCCTTGTACAAACTTTTACACATCGTACACACTTGTACACCCTTGTACAAACTTGTACATCCTTGTACACACTTGTACAACCTTGTACACACTTGTACAATCTTGTACACACTTGTACAGCCTTGTACACAATTGTACAACCTTGTACACACTTGTACAGCCTTGTACACAATTGTACAACCTTGTACACACTTGTACAACCTTGTACACCCTTGTACACACTTTTACTTATCGTACACACTTGTACACCCTTGTACAAACTTGTACATCCTTGTACACACTTGTACAACCTTGTACAAACTTGTACAAACTTGTACATCCTTGTACACGATTTTACACCCTTGTACACACTTGTACAACCTTGTAAAAACTTGTACAACCTTGTACAAACTTGTACACCCTTGTACACACTTGTACAAGCTTGTACACACTTGTACAACCTTGTACACACTTGTACACCCTTGTACACACATGTACAACCTTGTACACAACTTGTACAACCTTGTACACACTTGTACAACCTTGTAAAACTTGTACACCCTTGTACAAACTTGTACACCCCTGTACACACTTGTACACATTTGTACACACTTGTACACCCTTGTACACACTTGTACAACCTTGTACAAACTTATACAATCTTGTACACACTTGTACAACCCAGTACACACTTGTACAACCCAGTACACAACTTGTACAACCTTGTACACACTTGTACAACCTTGTAAAACTTGTACACCCTTGTACAAACTTGTACACCCCTGTACACACTTGTACACATTTGTACACACTTGTACACCCTTGTACACACTTGTACAACCTTGTACAAACTTATACAATCTTGTACTCACTTGTACAACCCAGTACACATTTGTACAATCTTGTACAAACTTGTACATCCTTGTACACGATTGTACACCCTTGTACACACTTGTACAACCTTGTACACACTTGTACAACCTTGTACACAATTGTACAACCTTGTACACACTTGTACAACCTTGTTTACACTTGCACAACTTTGTACACACTTGTACAGTCTTGTACACAATTGTACAACCTTGTACACACTTGTACAACCTTGTACACAATTGTACAACCTTGTACACACTTGTACAACCTTGTACACACTTGTACAACCTTGTACACAATTGTACAGCCTTGTACACACTTGTACAACCTTGTACACACTTGTACAACCTTGTACACACTTGTACAACCTTGTACACACTTGTACAACCTTGTAAAAACTTGTACACCCTTGTACACACTTGTACAACCTTGTACAACCTTGTACACACTTGTACAGCCTTGTACACAATTGTACATACTTGTACACACTTGTACAACCTGGTACACAATTGTACAACCTCGTACACACTTATACAACCTTGTACACACTTGTACAACCTTGTACACACTTGTACAACCTTGTACACACTTGTACAACCTTGTACACACTTGTACAACCTTTTACACACTTGTACAGCCTTGTACACAATTGTACAACCTAGTACACACTTGTACAGCCTTGTACACAATTGTACAACCTTGTACACACTTGTACAACCTTGTACACCCTTGTACACACTTTTACTTATCGTACACACTTGTACACCCTTGTACAAACTTGTACATCCTTGTACACACTTGTACAACCTTGTACAAACTTGTACATCCTTGTACACGATTTTACACCCTTGTACACACTTGTACAACCTTGTAAAAACTTGTACAACCTTGTACACACTTGTACACCCTTGTACACACTTGTACAAGCTTGTACACACTTGTACAACCATGTACACACTTGTACAACCTTGTACACACTTGTACAACCTTGTACACACTTGTACAACCTTGTACACACTTGTACAACCTTGTACACACTTGTACAACCTTGTACACACTTGTACAACCTTGTACACACTTGTACAACCTTGTACACACTTGTACAACCTTGTACACACTTGTACAGCCTTGTACACAATTGTACAACCTTGTACACACTTGTACAGCCTTGTACACAATTGTAAAACCTTGTACACACTTGTACAACCTTGTACACCCTTGTACACACTTTTACTTATCGTACACACTTGTACACCCTTGTACAAACTTGTACATCCTTGTACACACTTGTACAACCTTGTACAAACTTGTACAAACTTGTACATCCTTGTACACGATTTTACACCCTTGTACACACTTGTACAACCTTGTAAAAACTTGTACAACCTTGTACACACTTGTACAAGCTGTTACACACTTGTACAAGCTTGTACACACTTGTACAAGCTTGTACACACTTGTACAAGCTTGTACACACTTGTACAAGCTTGTACACACTTGTACAAGGTTGTACACACTTGTACAAGCTTGTACACACTTGTACAAGGTTGTACACACTTGTACAACCTTGTACACACTTGTACAACCTTGTACACACTTGTACAACCTTGTACACACTTGTACAACCTTGTACACACTTGTACAACCTTGTACACACTTGTACAACCTTGTACACACTTGTACAACCTTGTACACACTTGTTCAACCTTGTACACACTTGTACAACCTTGTACACACTTGTACAACCTTTTACACAATTGTACAACCTTGTACACACTTGTACAACCTTGTACACACTTGTACAACCTTGTACACACTTGTACAACCTTGTACACACTTGTACAGCCTTGTACACAATTGTACAACCTTGTACACACTTGTACAGCCTTGTACACAATTGTAAAACCTTGTACACACTTGTACAACCTTGTACACCCTTGTACACATTTTTACTTATCGTACACACTTGTACACCCTTGTACAAACTTGTACATCCTTATACACACTTGTACAACCTTGTACAAACTTGTACAAACTTGTACATCCTTGTACACGATTTTACACCCTTGTACACACTTGTACAACCTTGTAAAAACTTGTACAACCTTGTACACACTTGTACACCCTTGTACACACTTGTACAAGCTTGTACACACTTGTACAAGCTTGTACACACTTGTACAAGCTTGTACACACTTGTACAACCTTGTACACACTTGTACAACCTTGTAAAACTTGTACACCCTTGTACAAACTTGTACACCCCTGTACACACTTGTACACATTTGTACACACTTGTACACCCTTGTACACACTTGTACAACCTTGTACAAACTTATACAATCTTGTACACACTTGTACAACCCAGTACACACTTGTACAACCCAGTACACAACTTGTACAACCTTGTACACACTTGTACAACCTTGTAAAACTTGTACACCCTTGTACAAACTTGTACACCCCTGTACACACTTGTACACATTTGTACACACTTGTACACCCTTGTACACACTTGTACAACCTTGTACAAACTTATACAATCTTGTACTCACTTGTACAACCCAGTACACACTTGTACAATCTTGTACAAACTTGTACATCCTTGTACACGATTGTACACCCTTGTACACACTTGTACAACCTTGTACACACTTGTACAACCTTGTACACAATTGTACAACCTTGTACACACTTGTACAACCTTGTTTACACTTGCACAACTTTGTACACACTTGTACAGTCTTGTACACAATTGTACAACCTTGTACACACTTGTACAACCTTGTACACAATTGTACAACCTTGTACACACTTGTACAACCTTGTACACACTTGTACAACCTTGTACACAATTGTACAGCCTTGTACACACTTGTACAACCTTGTACACACTTGTACAACCTTGTACACACTTGTACAACCTTGTAAAAACTTGTACACCCTTGTACACACTTGTACAACCTTGTACAACCTTGTACACACTTGTACAGCCTTGTACACAATTGTACATACTTGTACACACTTGTACAACCTTGTACAAACTTGTACATCCTTGTACACGATTTTACACCCTTGTACACACTTGTACAACCTTGTAAAAACTTGTACAACCTTGTACACACTTGTACACCCTTGTACACACTTGTACAAGCTTGTACACACTTGTACAACCATGTACACACTTGTACAACCTTGTACACACTTGTACAACCTTGTACACACTTGTACAACCTTGTACACACTTGTACAACCTTGTACACACTTGTACAACCTTGTACACACTTGTACAACCTTGTACACACTTGTACAACCTTGTACACAATTGTACAGCCTTGTACACACTTGTACAACCTTGTACACACTTGTACAGCCTTGTACACAATTGTACAACCTTGTACACAATTGTACAACCTTGTACACACTTGTACAACCTTGTACACACTTGTACAACCTTGTACACAATTGTACAGCCTTGTACACACTTGTACAACCTTGTACACACTTGTACATCCTCGTAAAAACTTGTACACCTTTGTACACACTTGTACAACCTTGTACAACCTTGTACACACTTGTACAGCCTTGTACAACCTTGTACACACTTGTAGAGCCTTGTAAAAACAAGTTTACAAGGTTGTACAAGTGTGTACAAGGTTGTACAAGTGTGTACAAGGTTGTACAAGTGTGTACAAGGTTGTACAAATGTGTACAAGGTTGTACAAGTGTGTACAAGGTTGTACAAGTGTGTACAAGGTTGTACAAGTGTGTACAAGCTTGTACAAGTGTGTACAAGCTTGTACAAGTGTGTACAAGCTTGTACAAGTGTGTACAAGGGTGTACAAGTGTGTACAAGGTTGTACAAGTTTTTACAAGGTTGTACAAGTGTGTACAAGGGTGTAAAATCGTGTACAAGGATGTACAAGTATGTACAAGTTTGTACAAGGTTGTACAAGTGTGTATAAGGAGGTACAAGTTTGTACAAGGGTGTACAAGTGTGTACGATAAGTAAAAGTGTGTACAAGGGTGTACAAGGTTGTACAAGTGTGTACAAGGTTTTACAATTGTGTACAAGGCTGTACAAGTGTGTACAAGGTTGTACAATTGTGTACAAGGCTGTACAAGTGTGTACAAGGTTGTACAAGTGTGTACAAGGTTGTACAAGTGTGTACAAGGTTGTACAAGTGTGTACAAGGTTGTACAATTGTGTAAAAGGTTGTACAAGTGTGTACAAGGTTGTACACACTTGTACAAGGTTGTACACACTTGTACAACCTTGTACACACTTGTACAACCTTGTACACACTTGTACAACCTTGTACACACTTGTACAACCTTGTACACACTTGTACAACCTTGTACACACTTGTACAACCTTGTACACACTTGTACAACCTTGTACACACTTGTTCAACCTTGTACACACTTGTACAACCTTGTACACACTTGTACAACCTTGTACACACTTGTACAGCCTTGTACAAAATTGTACAACCTTGTACACACTTGTACAGCCTTGTACACAATTGTACAACCTTGTACACACTTGTACAACCTTGTACACCCTTGTACAAACTTTTACACATCGTACACACTTGTACACCCTTGTACAAACTTGTACATCCTTGTACACACTTGTACAACCTTGTACACACTTGTACAATCTTGTACACACTTGTACAGCCTTGTACACAATTGTACAACCTTGTACACACTTGTACAGCCTTGTACACAATTGTACAACCTTGTACACACTTGTACAACCTTGTACACCCTTGTACACACTTTTACTTATCGTACACACTTGTACACCCTTGTACAAACTTGTACATCCTTGTACACACTTGTACAACCTTGTACAAACTTGTACAAACTTGTACATCCTTGTACACGATTTTACACCCTTGTACACACTTGTACAACCTTGTACACACTTGTACAACCTTGTACAAACTTATACAATCTTGTACACACTTGTACAACCCAGTACACACTTGTACAACCCAGTACACAACTTGTACACCCTTGTACACACATGTACAACCTTGTACACAACTTGTACAACCTTGTACACACTTGTACAACCTTGTAAAACTTGTACACCCTTGTACAAACTTGTACACCCCTGTACACACTTGTACACATTTGTACACACTTGTACACCCTTGTACACACTTGTACAACCTTGTACAAACTTATACAATCTTGTACACACTTGTACAACCCAGTACACACTTGTACAACCCAGTACACAACTTGTACAACCTTGTACACACTTGTACAACCTTGTAAAACTTGTACACCCTTGTACAAACTTGTACACCCCTGTACACACTTGTACACATTTGTACACACTTGTACACCCTTGTACACACTTGTACAACCTTGTACAAACTTATACAATCTTGTACTCACTTGTACAACCCAGTACACACTTGTACAATCTTGTACAAACTTGTACATCCTTGTACACGATTGTACACCCTTGTACACACTTGTACAACCTTGTACACACTTGTACAACCTTGTACACAATTGTACAACCTTGTACACACTTGTACAACCTTGTTTACACTTGCACAACTTTGTACACACTTGTACAGTCTTGTACACAATTGTACAACCTTGTACACACTTGTACAACCTTGTACACAATTGTACAACCTTGTACACACTTGTACAACCTTGTACACACTTGTACAACCTTGTACACAATTGTACAGCCTTGTACACACTTGTACAACCTTGTACACACTTGTACAACCTTGTACACACTTGTACAACCTTGTACACACTTGTACAACCTTGTAAAAACTTGTACACCCTTGTACACACTTGTACAACCTTGTACAACCTTGTACACACTTGTACAGCCTTGTACACAATTGTACATACTTGTACACACTTGTACAACCTTGTACACAATTGTACAACCTCGTACACACTTATACAACCTTGTACACACTTGTACAACCTTGTACACACTTGTACAACCTTGTACACACTTGTACAACCTTGTACACACTTGTACAACCTTTTACACACTTGTACAGCCTTGTACACAATTGTACAACCTAGTACACACTTGTACAGCCTTGTACACAATTGTACAACCTTGTACACACTTGTACAACCTTGTACACCCTTGTACACACTTTTACTTATCGTACACACTTGTACACCCTTGTACAAACTTGTACATCCTTGTACACACTTGTACAACCTTGTACAAACTTGTACATCCTTGTACACGATTTTACACCCTTGTACACACTTGTACAACCTTGTAAAAACTTGTACAACCTTGTACACACTTGTACACCCTTGTACACACTTGTACAAGCTTGTACACACTTGTACAACCATGTACACACTTGTACAACCTTGTACACACTTGTACAACCTTGTACACACTTGTACAACCTTGTACACACTTGTACAACCTTGTACACACTTGTACAACCTTGTACACACTTGTACAACCTTGTACACACTTGTACAACCTTGTACACACTTGTACAACCTTGTACACACTTGTACAGCCTTGTACACAATTGTACAACCTTGTACACACTTGTACAGCCTTGTACACAATTGTAAAACCTTGTACACACTTGTACAACCTTGTACACCCTTGTACACACTTTTACTTATCGTACACACTTGTACACCCTTGTACAAACTTGTACATCCTTGTACACACTTGTACAACCTTGTACAAACTTGTACAAACTTGTACATCCTTGTACACGATTTTACACCCTTGTACACACTTGTACAACCTTGTAAAAACTTGTACAACCTTGTACACACTTGTACAAGCTTGTACACACTTGTACAAGCTTGTACACACTTGTACAAGCTTGTACACACTTGTACAAGCTTGTACACACTTGTACAAGCTTGTACACACTTGTACAAGGTTGTACACACTTGTACAACCTTGTACACACTTGTACAACCTTGTACACACTTGTACAACCTTGTACACACTTGTACAACCTTGTACACACTTGTACAACCTTGTACACACTTGTACAACCTTGTACACACTTGTACAACCTTGTACACACTTGTTCAACCTTGTACACACTTGTACAACCTTGTACACACTTGTACAACTTTTACACAATTGGTACAACCTTGTACACACTTGTACAACCTTGTACACACTTGTACAACTTGTACACACTTGTACAACCTTGTACACACTTGTACAGCCTTGTACACAATTGTACAACCTTGTACACACTTGTACAGCCTTGTACACAATTGTAAAAACTTGTACACACTTGTACAACCTTGTACACCCTTGTACACACTTTTACTTATCGTACACACTTGTACACCCTTGTACAAACTTGTACATCCTTATACACACTTGTACAACCTTGTACAAACTTGTACAAACTTGTACATCCTTGTACACGATTTTACAACCCTTGTACACACTTGTACAACCTTGTAAAAACTTGTACAACCTTGTACACACTTGTACACCCTTGTACACACTTGTACAAGCTTGTACACACTTGTACAAGCTTGTACACACTTGTACAAGCTTGTACACACTTGTACAACCTTGTACACACTTGTACAACCTTGTAAAACTTGTACACCCTTGTACAAACTTGTACACCCCTGTACACACTTGTACACATTTGTACACCACTTGTACACCCTTGTACACACTTGTACAACCTTGTACAAACTTATACAATCTTGTACACACTTGTACAACCCAGTACACACTTGTACAACCCAGTACACAACTTGTACAACCTTGTACACACTTGTACAACCTTGTAAAACTTGTACACCCTTGTACAAACTTGTACACCCCTGTACACACTTGTACACATTTGTACACACTTGTACACCCTAGTACACACTTGTACAACCTTGTACAAACTTATACAATCTTGTACTCACTTGTACAACCCAGTACACACTTGTACAATCTTGTACAAACTTGTACATCCTTGTACACGATTGTACACCCTTGTACACACTTGTACAACCTTGTACACACTTGTACAACCTTGTACACAATTGTACAACCTTGTACACACTTGTACAACCTTGTTTACACTTGCACAACTTTGTACACACTTGTACAGTCTTGTACACAATTGTACAACCTTGTACACACTTGTACAACCTTGTACACAATTGTACAACCTTGTACACACTTGTACAACCTTGTACACACTTGTACAACCTTGTACACAATTGTACAGCCTTGTACACACTTGTACAACCTTGTACACACTTGTACAACCTTGTACACACTTGTACAACCTTGTAAAAACTTGTACACCCTTGTACACACTTGTACAACCTTGTACAACCTTGTACACACTTGTACAGCCTTGTACACAATTGTACATACTTGTACACACTTGTACAACCTTGTACAAACTTGTACATCCTTGTACACGATTTTACACCCTTGTACACACTTGTACAACCTTGTAAAAACTTGTACAACCTTGTACACACTTGTACACCCTTGTACACACTTGTACAAGCTTGTACACACTTGTACAACCATGTACACACTTGTACAACCTTGTACACACTTGTACAACCTTGTACACACTTGTACAACCTTGTACACACTTGTACAACCTTGTACACACTTGTACAACCTTGTACACACTTGTACAACCT
>NW_026543689.1:0-18510 GCF_028750875.1 Macrosteles quadrilineatus
CAGACTTGAAAACTCGGGGTACCTGAATACCTACATTTACAGCTCCTCTGGTGGAATAGTTATGTGTGATTGGCGTCACTATCAAATCTTGATTAGAGTAGGTATATACAAGTAAAGTTTTGATAAAAAGTTGACGCACCGAAAGTAATTGAGTGTTTTTGAATAATACATTTGTAGGGAAACGCCTGTTGAATTGAAAAGCTATTTTAATAATTAGTTTTTGTATGACAAACAGAGGCTTTAAAATATTGCTACTAGCTCCTCCCCATACTATAATTCCATATTGAAGTACTGATTGGACAAATGCATAGTATAACTTTTTTATTTCATTAATGTTAAGAATTTCGCGAACGTTTCTAAAAACATAAATTAATTTCCTAAGTTTTGTCTTTAAATATTCAATATGGGGTTCCCATCTTAACCTACTATCCAATATCACTCCCAAGTACTTGTAATGATCTACTCTCTCTAAATGTAAACAACCACAGGTAGAGACACCTGGATCTCCACAAACATGCATCACAAGTCTGAGGTTGGTGGGAGGCTCACTACTTTGTCTGAGGAAAATTGGCATATATTTTGTTTTTAAAACATTCATTGATAATACATTTTGGGAGAACCATTTTTGAATAAGGAACATATCTGTTTGTGCTACATTGAATGTTTGGTCCCAAGTATTACCTTTGAATATAACTGCAGTGTCGTCGGCAAATAAAAAGAGCTTTCCTGTGATTGGAAGTTTGTCTAAATTATTTATGTAAATCAAAAAAAGGGATGGTCCCAGCGTACTGCCCTGGACAACTCCATAGTCTATTTCACGTATATCGCTAAAATTGTTGTTAATAGAAACTAACTGGCTTCGTTTATTCAAATAACTACTAAACCATTTTAGGGCCAAACCACGAATTCCGATGCATTCCATTTTATTTAAAAGAATATTTCTATCAATGGAATCAAATGCCTTTGCAAGGTCAATGAACACAGTCAATGCTTTTTCATTTCCGTTAATACACTCCGAAATATATTTATTCATAGCGAAGAGAGCATCACTAGTATTTTTACTCTTCCTAAAACCATACTGGCATTCTGATAACAAATTATTATCTTCCAAATAACAGTGCAATTGTATTTTGACACATTTTTCTAAAATCTTAGACATAACATTCAACAGGGATATTGGGCGATAATTGTTTAACTCTTGCTTTGTGCCAGATTTATACAAAGGAACTACTTTCGCTATCTTAAAACGGTCAGGAAATTGTCCTGAGAGAATGCTTAGATTAACTAGGTGTTTGAGTGGAGGTATCAGTGCCGGAATATTATTTTTTAATAAAATCGCCGAAATTCCATCTATACCAGGAGCAGATCCACCACGCAAATCCCTAATGCACCACTCAAGTTGGCTGTCGGTGACCGGCTCCAGCCGGAACTCATGTCTGACTCTGAACGCTGAATCGTCAACCAGCAGAGGTCCAGCCAGTTGCGGTGTGCGTTGGGCAAGATTCCTACCTACATTTGTAAAAAAGTTATTAAACGAGTTTGCTACTTTTTTTATACCGTCCTTATCAGATTTCTCATAAAAAAGACTTAATGGAAATTTTTCACGAATTTTCTTTATACCACTTATTTCATTTACTATATTCCAAAATTCTTTTGGCCGTCCAGTTGATTAGAGAATTTTTTGCTTGTAATAGGAAATTTTTGCTGACTTGATTTCTCGGTTTAGCCAATTACGATAATTACGGTAGTTGACTTTTAAGTTTTCGTCGAAAGGGTGCGTTTTTACACGTTTACTTAATTTATCACGTTCACGTATCCCACGAATTAGATTGGTTGTGATCCAAGGCTTTAGTTTCTTATGCCTACTGGTTTTATATTTAGACTTCGTCGCTTGGCATTTAAGATGGTCAAAAGTACTAATAAATGCATCGCAGCAGAGATTAACATCCTGCAGAGCCAGAACATGGTCCCATGGCTGACGCTCAATCAGCTCTTGTAGCAATTTCTGGTCTGTGTAAGTGATTGTTTCGTTGTCATCTGTTTTTGTGTGTAGATTTTTAGAAGAACAGTATTCAAGTTTAGCAACAATAGCATAGTGGTCAGTAACATCTGTTTTAAGTATGCATGAGCTTATTGCGGAATAATCAAAGTGATTTACAAATAAATGGTCAATACAGGTCTCAGATCGTTCAGTTACTCTTGTCGGTTTGTTTATGTAATCAGTAAAGCCAACACTGTAAAGTATGTTTAAGTAATAGTCTTTTTCAAAAACATTTTGACAACTATGTAAAATGTCTATATTGATGTCACCAACAAAAAAGTAAGTAGTGTGTTTATTAACATTGCTGTAGTAGTTGTTTAGATCAGTTACGAATGAATGATAGTTCATAGATGGACTACGGTATATAGCTACTACATTAAAGTGCCTGTTATCAGTGTAAAAGTCTAATTGTAATCCCGTCGCCTCACCCATTGATATCTGTTGTGATGTTACTCCAAGTTCAGTTTTACAATACACAATTACACCGTCGTTTCTGTTCCAATGTATTTCAGTTGAGTACAAATCATATCCCTCCAAATCTGTCAAATTGTTTCCACATTCCAACCACGCTTCAGTAAGTACAATTAAGTCAAATTTTACTTTGAAGTCTTCAAGAAGAATTAATACATTATCTATATTTTTATTATAACTGCGAATATTGAAATGAATAACTTTTAAAAACCCCTCTGAGGGTTCTAAGGTAAACAAATCCGAAAATTGTCTATATGTATCAAACTCCATACAATCATTGTTCCTGTAGCTGTCAATACCAAGTATGTCATCGTCTCCGTCCATGTTAGCTGTCTGACACGCGCCAAGCCGTTATACATTACTACACACAAGGGATTAAAATAAAGCTAGAAATAAACATTGATAGCAAAATATTTAAAAAAAAAAAAAACAAAAGAAATCTAACAGAAAGTCTACTCTACTCTATTTTATTTTAACATTCTATGGCATAGATAAACTTATCGATCACATAAAATAGTTTTGAAATATTTCGGATACGGAATCAGATTATTTGAGGTATGCACAATCGCGGACGATTGCGATATCTAAATATTTTACTAATATAGAATGCTATGGAAAAAATGGAAAAAATGCACAACATCCAAAAATGTAGGGAACTTAGATTACTGTGTTGATTTAAAAATTTTTATCTGACTAACAGACCTATTTAGGAATGTTAGAAAATAATTAGAATAAATAAAAAGATTAGAAATACTCCTGTACCGTTATGCTGCTAACAACAAAATAGCCTAGATCGTTATATAGAAAAATAATATACTACTTAATTTTATTAATTCCAAACTAATTACATTATTATCAATACTGTACCAAAAATTTACTAACTTAATGGTGATGATAGATACTAATACTTGTATTGTAATGGTTACAGTTATATTCTAAGTATCCAGTAAAAAAAAATAATGAAACAAATTGCATCACCCCCGCTTTTGTGTACCTATAATATTATTCTCAAAATTTACAAACTAACTAAACCCAATCACTACATAAAAAACAAAAATAACGTTTATGGTTTAACTTTGATCATTATGTATGGAAAAGCCATAGAACGTGACATAAAACCAGTACCTCTATAGACGACTATAATGTTCACTTTTCACTTGCTTCATCCTCGGATTCTGAGAGGTCACCGCTGTACAGTGCGTCTAGGTCAGCCATCGTGTTGAGGAGTGTGGTACGACATCCAGGGTCTTCAGACTGTCTTGCGAACACTCTGCCATCTCTGGTCCAGGCGCGGGCGATTTTCTTGTGACGCACCAGCTTCCTGGCTCTGCTTAGGATTACTTTGTAGTGGAGAGTCAAGTGATCGTTTATATAAAAGGGTTTTGATGTCAAGTGCTGCAGAGATTGGTATTATTCAAACGGTTTCTATATTTACGAGCCTCCGTAACCCACAGTTGCTTGTAGTCACGGCACACGAACTTAATTATAATAGATGGGTTCGGCCTATCTCTTGTCACTCGAAGTCTGTGCGCAGTTGAAATCTCTGCCCGTGAGAATCTGACGTTGATGAGTCCGGCGATATCTTCAATAAGTTTGTATATATTCTCGTTGTCTTTGAATGTTACACCCACGATCTCGATGTTGTCTTTCCGAGAATACTGTTCTAATTCACACACACGCGTTTGCAAAGTACTTATAATTTTATCACTTTCCTCTTGTTTTTTCCCAATTGCCTTTACATCGTCCTTTAGTTTTACACTATCGACCGTTAGAGAGTTTAGAGAATCTTGCATATTTTTTATCGTATCATTGACTTCCATCAGTTGATCCCTAACAGTTTCAACATTGTCACTAACCTTAGACATTTGATCGCTTATCTTTGTGTCCATGTTTTGTAGCATTGCCGCGAGAGTAGAGTTGTCAACTTCAGCACGAGAGGGAGTAACGCAGGTGTCGCACTTCCACGTTGATTTCCGCTGTACACTAAACTTTTTAAAATTGTCAGCTCCAGCACGAGTACAAGATGGATGAAAGCTCAATTTACAGTCCACACACACCAACACTTCCTTGGAGTTCGCAATTTCCACGGAGCACTTGTCACACGAAGGCATATTTAAATTGAATAGTATACCAAATTAAACAAGAACGAATAAAATACTATGTGCCGACAATAAAATATTGTGAAGTTATTTACATAACAAAATTACACGGCACGACGATGCCCGGTAGCTAGACGGAGCGACGCAGGAAGCACACGTCCGTCCTCATCGGCAGCCAGATAAGAACTGATATCACTTAATTGATATTTAAGTGACTATATAATTTATTATATATTTTTGATGATTATTGCACCTAATTTTTTCGCATTGTTTGGACAGAACAAATAGCGATACAGTTCTTTCTTGTGTTTTTCTACGATAAGTACCGGTATAGTAATATTTACTTTCAATCTGTGTTCAAATATCTTACAGCATTGAAAACTGTGGGCCACTACATTATAGCGTTGACGAATAGAATAAGTATAGGACTGTCAAAAGAAGGTTCCACAATGGGCCGCTAGGAGTCCCCTGTAGTTATGGCACACACCACTGCAGGCGAGGAGCCGCTACCAGGAGACGCTGCAATGTTGTGCACCATAACTACACAACACTCCTAGTGGTGGACGCCGGCTAAGCTAACTGCAGAACTGCGGGCAGTCTATATTAATTCTATTTGTCTATGATTATAGTAAGGTTGTGTTGCTAGCCTAGTGGTTAGCGTCTCAGACTTCGGTGCTGGAGGGACGGGTTCAATCCCTGGCACATCCACTAATCTTTGATCTCTCGTAACTTCTCTTGTGAAATGCCACTGGCGTAGAAAAAAAAAGGTGTTACGATGTAACACATTATATTTTCTTTCAATAATTGTTTATTTACAGATATCAAAACATGTTCAGACTTTGATCAACTATTTGAAGTTACGCTGTGAGATTATTCGTTGTTCATTTTTTGTGATATTTTTAAAACAATTTTAGGCTGATTTGGTATGTTCTGTAAAATGTCCCTTTATATATTCATGCGATTTATTTTCAGGTATAAAAACATCTCATGACTTACGCTGTAACGAGCCAATTTTTTCAAGATACTTTTTACCTTCCTCCTTAAACCTTACGACTTTTTTCCGCCGTCCCCAATCAACTTCCGCCGCACCACACCACCTTTCCGCCGCCCCTAGTCAACTTCCGCCGCCTTACATCGCCTTCCGCTGCCCTACCGATCCTTCCGCCACGATCTCCGCCCATCTCCCTACCTCACGTCTCCTTTCCGCCGCCCCTAGTCCACCTCCGCCGCCCTACATCGCCTTCCGCCGCTCTACCGATCCTTCCGCCATGACCTCCGCCCATCTCCTTACCTTACGTCTCCTTTCCGCCGCTCCAATCAATGTCCGTCGCCCTACGTCACTTTCCGCTGCCCTACCGATCCTTCCGCCACGACCTCCGCCCATCTCCCTACCTCACGTCTCCTTTCCGCCGCCCCTAGTCAACTTCCGCCGCCTTACATCGCCTTCCGCTGCCCTATTGATCCTTCCGCCACGATCTCCGCCCATCTCCCTACCTCACGTCTCCTTTCCGCCGCCCCTAGTCCACCTCCGCCGCCCTACATCGCCTTCCGCCGCTCTACCGATCCTTCCGCCATGACCTCCGCCCATCTCCTTACCTTACGTCTCCTTTCCGCCGCTCCAATCAATGTCCGTCGCCCTACGTCGCTTTCCGCTGCCCTACCGATCCTTCCGCCACGACCTCCGCCCATCTCCCTACCTCACGTCTCCTTTCCGCCGCCCCTAGTCAACCTCCGCCGCCTTACCTCGCCTTCCGCCGCTCTACCGATCTTTCCGCCATGACCTCCGCCCATCTCCCTACCTCACGTCTCCTTTCCGCCGCCCCTAGTCAACCTCCGCCGCCCTACCTCGCCTTCCACCGCTCTACCGATCCTTCCGCCATCACCTCCGCCCATCTCCTTACCTTACGTCTCCTTTCCGCCGCTCCAATCAATGTCCGTCGCCCTACCGATCCTTCCGCCACGACCTCCGCCCATCTCCCTACCTCACGTCTCCTTTCCGCCGCCCCTAGTCAACTTCCGCCGCACCGCATCGCATTCCGCTGCCCTACCTATCCTTCCGCCACGACCTCCGCCCATCTCCTTACCTTACGTCTCCTTTCCGCCACTCCAATCAACTTCCGCCGCCTTACATCGCCTTCCGCTGCCCTACTGATCCTTCCGCCACGATCTCCGCCCATCTTCCTACCTCACGTCTCCTTTCCGCCACCCCTAGTCAACCTCCGCCGCCCTACATCGCCTTCCACTGCCCTACCTATCCTTCCGCCATGACCTCCACCAATATCCGTACCCTACGTCTCCTTTCCGCCGCTCCAATCAACTTCCGCCGCCTTACATCGCCTTCCGCTGCCCTACCGATCCTTCCGCCCCGATCTCCGCCCATCTCCCTACCTCACGTCTCCTTTCCGCCGCCCCTAGTCAACTTCCGCCGCCTCACCTCGTCTTCCGCTGCCCTACTTATCCTTCCGCCATGACCTCCGCCAATATCCTTACCCTACGTCTCCTTTCCGCCGCCCTACATCGCTTTCCGCTGCCCTACCGATCCTTCCGCCACGACCGCCGCCCATCTCCCTACCTCACGTCTCCTTTCCGCCGCCGCTAGTCAACTTCCGCCGCCCCGCATCACATTCCGCTGTCCCACCTATCCTTCCGCCACGACTTCCGCCCATATCCTTACCCTACGACTCTTTTCCGCCGCCCAAGAGCACCTTCCGCCGCTCCACGTCTCCTTCCGCCACCCGAAACCATCGATACCAATACCATTATGCCAGTTCCTGATCCTATCCGCCGAACCTAACCTCAATTTACATCCCCATTTGTTTCTATGTTAACTTTGGAACCGATCAGCTCTCCATGACAGCTGGGTTGCAACTGAGCAAAAACGCACTTCTGCGCATGCGCGACTTTCCCCCTCCAGGTGGACCAGATTTTCGCATAAAACCGCGGCAGCTGGGGACCTCAGTCTCAGTCGCTCCCGGGCAGTCGACAAGGAAACATCATTGGAGGTAATATTGCTAGAGAAATCCGAGCAACCTTTCCTATTGCTAGAGAAATCCAAGCAATCCGTCCCTATTGCTAGAGAAATCCAAGCAATCCGTCCCTATTGCTAGAGAAATCCAAGCAATCCGTCCTTATTGCTAGAGAAATCCAAGCAATCCGTCCCTATTGCTAGAGAAATCCGAGCAATCCGTCCCTATTGCTAGAGAAATCCGAGCAATCCGTCCCTATTGCTAGAGCAATCCGAGCAATCCGTCCCTATTGCTAGAGAAATCCGAGCAATCCGTCCTTATTGCTAGAGCAATCCAAGCAATCCGTCCCTATTGCTAGAGAAATCCGAGCAACCTTTCCTATTGCTAGAGAAATCCAAGCAATCCGTCCCTATTGCTAGAGAAATCCAAGCAATCCGTCCCTATTGCTAGAGAAATCCAAGCAATCCGTCCCTATTGCTAGAGAAATCCGAGCAATCCGTCCCTATTGCTAGAGAAATCCGAGCAATCCGTCCCTATTGCTAGAGAAATCCGAGCAATCCGTCCTTATTGCTAGAGAAATCCAAGCAATCCGTCCTTATTGCTAGAGCAATCCGAGCAATCCGTCCTTATTGCTAGAGCAATCCGAGCAATCCGTCCTTATTGCTAGAGCAATCCGAGCAATCCGTCCTTATTGCTAGAGAAATCCGAGCAATCCGTCCTTATTGCTAGAGCAATCCGAGCAATCCGTCCTTATTGCTAGAGCAATCCGAGCAATCCGTCCTTATTGCTAGAGCAATCCAAGCAATCCGTTCCTGAGTGCTAGAGCAATCCGAGCAACCCGTCCCACGTGCTAGAGAAATCCCAGCAATCCAAGTTTATCCTTTGGCTATGATGAGTCAGGGCCATTTGGGAATCTTGTGATTCATTGCCAATATTCTGAGCCAATTCCAACTCCTTTTAACATCGACCCCTGGAATCAAAAACCCAGCTACGACTTTGCTATCAAGGACAAGTGTGCAAGCAGCAAATCCGCTCCGTTCCGAAAATTCGTCACACATTTTGGCGCCCGAACAGGGACTCCGTGAGTCATCGATTCGTAGAAAAAGAATATCGAAAACACCTGGGAAAACAATTCGAATCCCTCGTTGGAAATGACGAAAGACAAATTGGACAACAATGATTTTCCTCCGCTCACTGCAAAGGAATCCACGGCTGACATCTTAGCGGCAGTCTTTTCCCCCGGAAAAAACAATGAAGTAACCCAAGTTGAAACCTCAACTACTCTTCCTGCCACTCTTAGCCAGGCTAGTCAACAGGACCAGCGTGTAAGTTGGGTATATCAATTGTCAAAGTCTCAAATTCAAGCTGAGCTGGAATCACGAAATTTAGACGCAAGTGGGAAGATGCAAGAGTTAAGAAGTCGCCTCGTCGAGCACATTCGAACTCCTGGTGTTACTCCAACGACGGAGAAAAATCAGTTACTTTTCCCCCCAGTGGACACGTTTGAAGGGGGGGCTTCAAACTCAAATCTGGACTCCAGCCTACTCAACAATATCATGATGATCGTTGGTTTACCCCCAAATTCTGAGGTCAACACCTTAAGAATGAGGCTCGCAGACCTCGCTGAGAAAGAAAGGTTTGTTCAGAAGGCATCAACATCCAACGCCTTTCCCGAACTTCAAAGATTTGTCAAGGAAAGAGCACCGCAAGAGTTGAAAATAAACCATCCTCCGTTTCCGGTGAAATTGAATTCAAACAACCAACCTCCCACGGATACGGCTAGTCTCTGCAATCAAGTAAGAAAGTGGAACATTCGTTTCGATGGATACACGGACCCCGTCTCATTTATGGAACGACTAAATGAACTAGTGGAAGCTTACGATATACCCCTAAATCGCATACTACAAGCGATGCCAGAAATCTTCAAAGGGAATGCCCTCCTCTGGTGGCGAAACAACAAGGAATTCTGCAGAAATTTCACTGAGTTTCAACGAGAATTTGAATTGCAGTTCCTACCTCCTGGCTATTACAAGAATTTAGATAGAGAAATACAGGATAGGACTCAAGGAGAACGGGAGACTTGTCGCCAATACGTTGTTGCAATCGTCACTCTAATTCGTCGTCGAGGAGGATATACTGAGGAAGACAAATTGGAAAAGATTTATGGGAACTTAAAACCTGAATATAAGCTGTATATTCGCCGTCATGACGTCAAGACCGTCTCTGAACTAATCGCTCGAGCTGAGGAATTCGAGGCAGTACTTCGATGTAGAGCAACTTATCGACCACCTCCTGCTCCTGCTCAATCATTGACCCCTGAAACAGCGTATCAGTCCAAAGGAAGAAGAAGATCGGACGTACATGGAGCTATTTACCTCGAGGAACTCCTTCCAGTACCGAACATGGAGCCAAAGAATGCAAACTACCCTGGCAAAAGCATGGAATCAAGGAACACGGACTGCAGTGGTAGAAACGGAAAACAACCATTTGTGAGGTTTGCCGATGGTGGGCGAGACCATCACAAGCCCAACATTTTCGGACCAACGCATTCGAAGTACGGTCCAGGAAATACCTTGCTACCTGAGGATAGCAAGACACCGGCAAGGGAGTCATATTCAAATGAAACCATACCACCGAGAGTCTGCTGGAATTGTGATAAGCTCGGCCATCTGTTTCGTGACTGTAGAAACCCACGGAGAATTCGCTGTTTCTATTGCAAGAAAGATGGACAGCTAACTACCACTTGCCCATGTCGCTCGGGAAACGTAATGCCGACTCTGAGGAAGGGAAGCCAGTAGAGTCGGAGACAACCAGAGAAACTTCCCCAGATTGGGAAAAGTGTTTACAATATGTAGAAAGCTTTCCCCTGAAAGCCACACCACCAACCCAAATTGTGGATGAACGGCCCTATGTTAATGTTGAAATCTATGGAAAAACCTTTACAGCGTTGATCGATACTGGGGCTATGTTAACTTTCATATCAGATGAAGTGGCGAGTCACTTAACTAGAAACTGTGTTAAGTTTACCAAACCGAACCTTAAAGTGCACCTGGCTAACAATAGCCAGGCAAAGGTTAAAGGAAGCTGTCAGTTTGAAACTATTATAGGTCAAGCTAAGTATCTATTTGAAGCGATACACGTAACCAATCTCTCAACTCCAGTAATATTGGGGATGGACCTCCTGAAGAAGCTGAACCTGATCTCAGTCAACCTGCCTAAGGTTAATCAAGCCCTAAACATACAACCAGTGAAACCAAATCTGGCAGAAATAAGCACTCTTACCAACGCCGAAGAAGTTAACTTTAAAGCCTTTTTGGACGAAGAACTCTCAAAGTTTGATAGCGTCCCGGGTCAAACTAAAATTGTCCAACATGAAATTCGGTTGAAAACTAGACATCCTGTTAAGCAAAGATATTATCCACGTAACCCCACGATGCAAGGAATAATGAAAACTGAAGTCGATCAGATGCTGGAGGATGGGATTATTGAGCCCTCGTCTAGCCCGTGGAGCTCTCCGGTGGTTTTGGTGAAGAAACCTACGGGAAAATATCGTTTTTGTATTGATTTCCGCAAAGTAAATGAGTTGTCAATCAAAGACGCCTATCCTTTGCCTTACATTAGTGGGGTCCTGGACAAACTCAAAGAGGCAAATTTCATCTCTACAATCGACCTAAAGAATGGATATTGGCAAATCCCACTACATCCAGATAGTAGGCCAGTGACGGCATTTACGGTACCTGGTTTAGGCTTATATCAATTTAAAGTAATGCCGTTTGGCCTACATTCGGCTCCTGCCACCTTTCAGAGACTCCTCGATACCATTATTGGACCCGATTTGGAGCCTAAGGCTTTCGCCTATCTTGATGACATCATTGTTCTGGGAAAAACTTTTGCCGAGCATCTAGAGCTCTTAAAGGAGGTGTTTCGAAGATTAAGGGCAGCAGGTCTTAAGTTAAACCCGGAGAAATGCCACTTTGGAAAAACTGAACTTCGATACTTAGGTCACATCGTTAACCGAAATGGAATCCAGACCGACCCGTCGAAAATTAAAGCTATGAAGGACTTCCCAACACCAAGAAAACCTAAGGACATCAAGAGTTTTTTGGGTTTAGTTTCATGGTATAGACGTTTTATTAAGGACTTCGCCAAAATCAGTGCCCCCCTTTCGGCCCTCTTAAAGAAATCAGCAAGGTGGGAGTGGAGCGAACGTCAACAGCACGCATTTGAACGGTTGAAAGAAGAGCTTACGAAAGCCCCAATACTGGCATGTCCCGACTTTAATGAGCAATTTGTTTTGCAAGTAGATGCCTCTGATTTTGGACTTGGAGCAGCGTTGACACAAAAACAGGGTGGTAAAGAAGTTACCATTGCTTTTGCGAGTCGCCTACTTTCCGATCAGGAGAAGAAGTTTAGTACCACCGAGAAAGAATGCTTAGCATTGGTATGGGGCATAAAAACCTTTCGTCCATACCTCGAAGGTTATCACTTCAAGGCTATCACGGATCACCAGGCACTAAAATGGCTGCTAACAATTAAAGAGCCATCAGGACGACTTGGACGATGGGTCTTGGAAATTCAGCAGTTCACCTTCGACGTAGTCTATCGGAAAGGTATCAACAATAAGCTAGCTGACGCACTTTCCCGAATCCCTGGGGAACCGAAACAGAACCTAGAACCGCTAAATGAAATGGTAGTAAGAAAAAATAACTCTAATCACGAGGTGGGGTCAGACCCCAAAGGAAATGTAAATATCCAAGGTAATATAGTGGATAAGTGGTATGACTCCTTGTCAGCAAAGATTGGGAAAGTACAGCTTGAGAACTACCGTATTCAGGACGGTAAAATCTACAAACGAATCACACGCAAAGGAAAGCTTTGTGATCCCGCCACCCTATGGAAACTTTGTGTCCCAGGGAAAGATCGAGCTTCAGTGTTAGGAGAAACTCATGACGCACCCACAGCTGGTCATTTAGGCATCCGAAAGACCGTAGCCAGAGTGGGACAAAGTTATTTCTGGCCAGGTTGGAAGAAGGATGTACTGGAATATGTACGCAAATGCCATATTTGCCAACTCCATAAGCCTGAACAAAAACCAGTCAGGGGTCAAATGTTTCTGCGGAACCCAGAAGGGCCATGGTATACCGTGGTTGCCGATCTTATGGGACCTTTTCCGAAGTCCTCTCGTGGTTTCACCTTTTTGCTAGTGATCCAAGATTCTTTTACAAAATGGATTGAAATCATACCCCTCCGAAATGCTACAGCAAAGGAGGTCAAAGATAAATTTAAGGAAGCCATCATACATCGTTATGGAACACCGGCAGTCATTCTAACGGACAACGGAACCCAATTTACATCAAACATCTTTAGTCAATTCACAAAAGAATGGCAAATTACGCACAAGTTGACTGCACCCTATTCACCCCAATCAAATCCAACCGAAAGATGCAATCGAGTTCTCAAAACAATGATCAGGCAGTACATAGTGGATAACCACCGCCATTGGGACAAACACCTAGGAGAGTTTCGTCTCGCCATAAACTCTGCGGTGCATGACTCCACAGGTTACAGTACGGCTTTCCTGAACTTCGGAAGAGAATTAAAATTACCCAATTCATTACTTCAAGTACAGTTCATCGAAGGAGAGGAGGCAACCCCGTCTAGACTGATTGGTGAGCGCAGCGAACGTTTCCGAGCCATAAATGAGTACGTAAAGCGGAATCTGAGTCAAGCTCACAAGAGACAAGCCAGTTACTACAACTTAAGAAGGCGACCAAACACCTTGAAGGTAGGCCAACAGGTTCTGTGCCGACGTCACGACCTCTCCGACGCATCGAAAGGTTTCACTGCAAAACTAGCACCGAAGTTTGACGGTCCCTACACCATTGTAAAAGGATTGGGGGTAAATATTTTTCACCTCAAGTCGGACAGTGGACGCACCATTCGAGCCCATGTAAAGGACCTCAAACCTTACCTGTCATAACTCCTCCACCTTTTGTCTCCCCTGCTCTAGCACAAACAACCAAAGAACACTAGCAAATTTTAAGTTTAACAAAAAAAAAACAAATCATTCTCGTACTGAAAATTAATATTTTTTTTTTATTTTCAGGTAGACACTTCTTTTTGGGACACACAAAAATGGAACCACTAACCAATGCAGATTTGGGAACTTTGGCAGAGGGAAAAGACTTAAATGACGGAGTGATAAACCATTTTTTCCATCTACTCCAGCGCCGTGGTCAAGAGAATGACGAGAAAAAGAAAGTGATGTCCTTCCCGACCCATTTTTTTGTGCGGTGGGACCGAGAAAATGCGGGGTATGAAGGTGTGGCATCGTGGGTAAAAGAAAATCCAATGATTAAGGACATTTTGTTCTTCCCAATACACGTAGATGTAGGGAACGGGCATTGGGCCCTGATAGTGGCACGGCCACAGCACCGAGACATCGTATCATTCGACTCTTTGGGGTTAGAGCATAACCGGAGGATGGAGCAAGTAAAAGAGTTCCTCGAGAAGGACACCCGAAAACGAAAAAGGAAAAGTTCACAAACATCTTGGTCTACGTTGAACATGCTCACCGCTTGTCCGCAACAAAAAAATACCCATGATTGTGGCGTTTTCGTCTGCCTTTTTGCTGATCTGCTGATGAGGGAACAATCCTTAAAAACCTTACAGACCTTGACTTCCCGAGAATTGCGAGAAATTCTAAAAAGAAAAATTAAATGGATGGGGCTAAACCAAAAGAAGCTTCCACAAAAGAAGAAGCAACAACCACGAGTCGTAGCTAAGCAACCAATCACCAAGGGACCACTGTTTGACAAGTGGGTGAAAAGACCGAGTACACAGAAGTCACCAATCGTAGGCAGCAACCGAGAGGGAAATGTTTTTAGTTGAAGAAGCAACCGTCGAGGCGTTGGACGCTACCAAGTTTTTGGAAATCGTGTTAAGTCCCGTATTAGAAATCGCCGCATCACCCGACCTGCTAATGGAGGAGATGAACGAGTATCTGGCGGACGAAGAAATTGATGACGGCCTCTTTCCCCAACCCCCGTCAAGACCGTCCTCTGTGTCAGAAATGGTGTCACGGATGGGAATATGTTCACCCCACATTTCCCCTCCCGTCAGATGTGACAGCGCCCCGGCAGTTTCAAGTGGCCCCATCAGTGTGGGAAAATCAACTCCTGAGGAACAAGAAAATCCCGCCGTCTTTTTGGAAAGACCAAAACCCGAAACGACCAAAATTGTAGATTCAAAAATAGACATTGGGCCCGCAACCGGGAACACACGGCAGCAACCCCGGAAGAGAGGCCGAACCCTCAGGCAGAGAGTCTTTGTAAATGGGAGATTCATCCGAAAAAATAAAAGAAAAATTCAAGCTCTCGTTAGGAACCCCGATTTCGACTGGGACTCCCTACAGAAGTAAATTGACGTTCGAATGACCAAAATTGGTATTTCTAAGACTGATTAAACGAAAAGACTGAATTTTATAAAGTACTCGTAGTTTTAGGTTTTTCAAAAAGGTTCCTTCTTGTGTTAATGAAAAGTCTGTGATTTTTGTAATTTTGTTTCCGCTTAGCAACGGTGATATAGGTTTTGTGATAAAAAAAAATTTAGTATTAAGTTTTAAACGAAAATGTCTGTTTAGTTAAGAAAAGTCCAAAGTTTTTTTATTTTCGTAAAACCAAAAGGTATTTGTATATATATTTAGATTTAAGTTTTTCTTTAAAGTTGAATGTTTTTTTTTGTGATACAAGGTTGTGATTTTTCGTTTGTTATTCTCTTTTAGAATAGAAATTTTTTAGTTTTGTTTAAGAAAAGGAAAATTGTTTTCGTTTGAAAAAAATAAAATCGTTATTTTGTTGTAAATTGTTTTTTTTTTCTTTTTGTGAAGAAAGTGGTGAGTGTAACGAGCCAATTTTTTCAAGATACTTTTTACCTTCCTCCTTAAACCTTACGACTTTTTTCCGCCGTCCCCAGTCAACTTCCGCCGCACCACACCACCTTTCCGCCGCCCCTAGTCAACTTCCGCCGCCTTACATCGCCTTCCGCTGCCCTACCGATCCTTCCGCCACGATCTCCGCCCATCTCCCTACCTCACGTCTCCTTTCCGCCGCCCCTAGTCCACCTCCGCCGCCCTACATCGCCTTCCGCCGCTCTACCGATCCTTCCGCCATGACCTCCGCCCATCTCCTTACCTTACGTCTCCTTTCCGCCGCTCCAATCAATGTCCGTCGCCCTACGTCGCTTTCCGCGTCCTACCGATCCTTCCGCCACGACCTCCGCCCATCTCCCTACCTCACGTCTCCTTTCCGCCGCCCCTAGTCAACTTCCGCCGCCTTACATCGCCTTCCGCTGCCCTATTGATCCTTCCGCCACGATCTCCGCCCATCTCCCTACCTCACGTCTCCTTTCCGCCGCCCCTAGTCCACCTCCGCCGCACTACATCGCCTTCCGCCGCTCTACCGATCCTTCCGCCATGACCTCCGCCCATCTCCTTACCTTACGTCTCCTTTCCGCCGCTCCAATCAATGTCCGTCGCCCTACGTCGCTTTCCGCTGCCCTACCGATCCTTCCGCCAAGACCTCCGCCCATCTCCCTACCTCACGTCTCCTTTCCGCCGCCCCTAGTCAACTTCCGCCGCCTTACATCGCCTTCCGCTGCCCTATTGATCCTTCCACCACGATCTCCGCCCATCTCCCTACCTCACGTCTCCTTTCCGCCGCCCCTAGTCAACCTCCGCCGCCTTACCTCGCCTTCCGCCGCTCTACCGATCTTTCCGCCATGACCTCCGCCCATCTCCCTACCTCACGTCTCCTTTCCGCCGCCCCTAGTCAACCTCCGCCGCCCTACCTCGCCTTCCACCGCTCTACCGATCCTTCCGCCATCACCTCCGCCCATCTCCTTACCTTACGTCTCCTTTCCGCCGCTCCAATCAATGTCCGTCGCCCTACGTCGCTTTCCGCTGCCCTACCGATCCTTCCGCCACGACCTCCGCCCATCTCCCTACCTCACGTCTCCTTTCCGCCGCCCCTAGTCAACTTCCGCCGCACCGCATCGCATTCCGCTGCCCTACCTATCCTTCCGCCACGACCTCCGCCCATCTCCTTACCTTACGTCTCCTTTCCGCCGCTCCAATCAACTTCCGCCGCCTCACCTCGTCTTCCGCTGCCCTACTTATCCTTCCGCCATGACCTCCGCCAATATCCTTACCCTACGTCTCCTTTCCGCCGCCCTACATCGCTTTCCGCTGCCCTACCGATCCTTCCGCCACGACCGCCGCCCATCTCCCTACCTCACGTCTCCTTTCCGCCGCCGCTAGTCAACTTCCGCCGCCCCGCATCACATTCCGCTGTCCCACCTATCCTTCCGCCACGACTTCCGCTCATATCCTTACCCTACGACTCTTTTCCGCCGCCCAAGAGCACCTTCCGCCGCTCCACGTCTCCTTCCGCCACCCGAAACCATCGATACCAATACCATTATGCCAGTTCCTGATCCTATCCGCCGAACCTAACCTCAATTTACATCCCCATTTGTTTCTATGTTAACTTAGGAACCGATCAGCTCTCCATGACAGCTGGGTTGCAACTGAGCAAAAACGCACTTCTGCGCATGCGCGACTTTCCCCCTCCAGGTGGACCAGATTTTCGCATAAAACCGCGGCAGCTGGGGACCTCAGTCTCAGTCGCTCCCGGGCAGTCGACAAGGAAACATCATTGGAGGTAATATTGCTAGAGAAATCCGAGCAACCTTTCCTATTGCTAGAGAAATCCAAGCAATCCGTCCCTATTGCTAGAGAAATCCAAGCAATCCGTCCCTATTGCTAGAGAAATCCAAGCAATCCGTCCTTATTGCTAGAGAAATCCAAGCAATCCGTCCCTATTGCTAGAGAAATCCGAGCAATCCGTCCCTATTGCTAGAGAAATCCGAGCAATCCGTCCCTATTGCTAGAGCAATCCGAGCAATCCGTCCCTATTGCTAGAGAAATCCGAGCAATCCGTCCTTATTGCTAGAGAAATCCAAGCAATCCGTCCCTATTGCTAGAGAAATCCGAGCAACCTTTCCTATGTCTAGAGAAATCCAAGCAATCCGTCCCTATTGCTAGAGAAATCCAAGCAATCCGTCCCTATTGCTAGAGAAATCCAAGCAATCCGTCCTTATTGCTAGAGAAATCCAAGCAATCCGTCCCTATTGCTAGAGAAATCCGAGCAATCCGTCCCTATTGCTAGAGAAATCCGAGCAATCCGTCCTTATTGCTAGAGAAATCCAAGCAATCCGTCCCTATTGCTAGAGCAATCCGAGCAATCCGTCCTTACTGCTAGAGAAATCCAAGCAATCCGTCCCTATTGCTAGAGCAATCCGAGCAATCCGTCCTTATTGCTAGAGAAATCCAAGCAATCCGTCCTTATTGCTAGAGCAATCCGTCCTTATTGCTAGAGCAATCCGAGCAATCCGTCCTTATTGCTAGAGCAATCCGAGCAATCCGTCCTTATTGCTAGAGCAATCCGAGCAATCCGTCCTTATTGCTAGAGCAATCCGAGCAATCCGTCCTTATTGCTAGAGAAATCCGAGCAATCCGTCCTTATTGCTAGAGCAATCCGAGCAATCCGTCCTTATTGCTAGAGCAATCCGAGCAATCCGTCCTTATTGCTAGAGCAATCCAAGCAATCCGTTCCTGAGTGCTAGAGCAATCCGAGCAACCCGTCCCACGTGCTAGAGAAATCCCAGCAATCCAAGTTTATCCTTTGGCTATGATGAGTCAGGGCCATTTGGGAATCTTGTGATTCATTGCCAATATTCTGAGCCAATTCCAACTCCTTTTAACATCGACCCCTGGAATCAAAAACCCAGCTACGACTTTGCTATCAAGGACAAGTGTGCAAGCAGCAAATCCGCTCCGTTCCGAAAATTCGTCACAACGCAAGTTTTGTTCAGT
>NW_026543690.1:0-18411 GCF_028750875.1 Macrosteles quadrilineatus
TGGGGACTTGACACTCTTGAACAACCGATATATAGCTGACCGTGTGAGAAGCAAGGTGTTCCCAAATGAATCCCTGCAACTCTCAGCGTTTGTCCCTGTGATTTATTGACTGTCATCGTATGTTTGGATAAACGTGAGCAATAAGTTCATCCTCTGTTGTCACTGGATGAAAAAAATCATTGGTAAATTCGATTTTTCCATCTGTGTCTGTTTTTAGGATACCCTCTCCTATTTTCAGAAGCTTAGACGCATAGGCACCTGACTCCTGTTTGTAAAGCTGGAAAAGTTGAAAAGCTGTGTGTAAAAAAGCGTTGAAAAGCTGGACACGCATGTTACATGTAAGCTGGAGCTTTATTACCTTGGACCACAGTTGAGACGCCTTTAGACATGCATTCATCTCATCCGGCGGTGTTCCCCTCTCAATAACGCGCAGTGTCTGTCTGAAGTCTATACTGATTCTTATATTGTTTGTTAAAAAAAAAAAAAATCCAGCAAATTTAGTTATAGTATGTAAGAAGCATAATTGATTTATTTTAATTGTTTGTAGTGGTAACATTGTTTCTTTTTTCATTTCCCTCACTAAGTTTGATTTCATTCATAATTCTGTATCTCATGGCAGGAAAATCTCGTAGACATTGTAAGTACAAAATATTATTATCCATTATAATCTAGGAAAGTAAAATCTGAAATTAAAAATTTGTATTAAAAATACTATTGAACATGGATATGGGAAAATAATATTCACTTTTAGTTAACCTCAAATTCTAAAAGATGTTAAATTAGGTTATAAGTATATTAACTTGCAAAAAGCACATTGTACGAAAGAAAATGGTAATTGAAATTCATATTTAGAATAGTTATATTAGTAATATTTATGCATTTATATATTTTTTTTACAGACGAGTTCCTGTATTAAAATAGAGCTCTACGGAAGGCCATCATAAAGTAAGACTGTTTCAATTAAATAATTAGGTATTTAGGGCAGAGATACAGAGGTATAATTTAACTAAAGGAAAAGTATATATTTGTTATGATTTCCTTTATTTTGTTAATAAAATTTCAGTGTTGTACATGAAAATGAAATGGCTTCTTTTTAACTTAGGCTGAATCCTATTGAAGTTTTATAGTTCTGTAGTATAAATCATTACATTTATACTTTTATTGGACCTTACGAGTATAAATATATGCGCAACTCTGCTATACAGAACAACAAAATACAACAAAAAATCAGGAAATCACTATAGCCTACTTTTAAAGTTTTAACCAAGCCTAATTTTTACTAGCCTAGAGTGAAATATTACATTACAGCCTAATTACTAAATGAGCATGAATCTATAGCAAGATAATTTCATAAATATGTCTAAATTTAACTTGAATTACCTTATCAAAGAAGAGCTAACATATGAGCTCTTATCAAGAGGACAAGATATTATTAACAATGATGTTCAGAGTTTAAGGAGGCAATTAAGGTTATGTCAAGACGTTCCAACAAATGTCATTAATTTGAAAGGGAAAATTATACTTAAAGATGAATTTGACACGATAGGAAACAAATTATATAATGTAGAGGAACTAATAGGTCAGTGCAAGGAGACTAATAGCAACTTATTAGTAGCCAAAATCAAAGCTAAGCTAGCCCATTTAGCCTTAAGAATTTCACATATGAAACTGTGTAAACTAGAAGAATCATTTACGAATAGACTTACTGACTTTGTGGATAAATTGCAAAAATCCACGTCGCAATTTGAAGCTATCCTAAATGACATCCCTCAGGAGGAGTTGGCGGAATTTGAAGAAAGGTTAAACACATCTATTTTGGACGAAGAGGAAATCGACTCAGAGATAAATAAGCATGTTGTTCACGATAGACAAACTTCTTCTACCCCTACCCAACATAACACACAGACACTGGAAGTCGTTCAAGATTTCAAGCCTATAGAAATTCCATTTAACAATCGCCTTGGTCCACAAGTACAACCACTAGCAGGCCCCTCTCAAGAAATTGAAAATGTAAATGTATTCGGAAAAATTAAGAATCCGTTAGAAAATTACCTACAAAAGTTCAGGATCTGTAATGGACTAGAAATCTATCCTCTGCTTGACTTTTTAAGAAACCTAATAACCATCACCATCGAGACCAATCTTACTTCACACCAACTTTTTCCTACATATACGTTGTCCTACATATACGTCTCAACCACTCACGAATAAAATATTAGAACACAAGCACACAAATCAATCAATAGACCAACTACACACAGATATCATAAATACTTTCATACCAATAACCCTGAAGGAGAAACTGAAACAAGAACTTATTTTTAGACCGCAAAAAACAAACGAACCGTTGTCAATCTACATAAACGAGGTGAAGACAAATCATCAGGTATTGAAGGGAAATCTCACTGAAGAAGAATTGGTTTGTTTCATCAAAAATGGCATCCACCCGGAAATCAGAAATAAATTAGTGTTTGAAAAAAATCCGATAACCTTCAGAGACCTAGACCAACTGTGCATGAACCTAAACAACGTTAATTTTAATGATTATGTCAGACACAATATGTTTCCTACAACGTCAAATACATCATCAGGACATATGCATAATAGGTCAATTGAAAATCAGGGAAATCATGGGTATGGACAAACGTCAAGTGGGACCTCATATCCACGAGACAGGGTTTGTTATAACTGTGCTAGACCAGGTCATACAGCAAGAGAGTGCTTCAGAAAACCAAAAAACTCATAAACTTGGGAGGTGTAAGAACCGAACTTCACGTATCTTATCCTCCCAGAAAACAAAATGTTAGTGATGATACAAATCATAGTTTCCCATTCAAAAATGAATTGAGACAACTAGTTAAAGGGCACAACAAGTTAAAGAAACCTAGCATAACTAAAACCAAAGGTAAAACAATACATTCTTTACCATGCATGCAAATAAAATTAACTGGGAATATACATGTAAAATCTCTACTCGATACTGGAGCCAGTAGAAACTTTATAAGTAAAGAGCTTTATGACAAACTAAACGCAGTAAATAAAATTAGAGGAACTAAGAAATGGACTGATATAATGTTAGCTGCAAACGAAGAACCATTGGACATCATAAATGAATGCAAGATAAAAATCAAGATAAGCAAGTATTCCTGGTATGAAAAATTTTTGGTGATAAAACAAAACTATTATCATATGATAGTGGGAGCTCCATTCATTCGTAACAAAGGCCTAATTATCGATTTAAATGACAACAGCTGTTATTTTAAATTCGCACCTTCAGACAAAATAAAGTTATGTGGAGATGAAAATTGGCAGAAATTAGCAATAAATAATATTCATATCGGAACTCCAGAGATGACCACAGAAATAGAAGAACTAGTAAAATCTTATCCCAATGTATTTACTGATAAGATTGGTGAGGCACTTGACCTACAAGTAGAACTAAAGCTTACTGATGATAAACCTATATGTATTCGCCCTTATTTTCTAAGTCCGCCTACTTTGAACAAAATGAAAGCTATAGTAGACGATTGGTTAGCCCAAGGTATAATAGAACCATCCACTAGCGAATATAGCAGCCCAGCATTTTTAACAGCAAAAGATAGATTGGTAGTCAACTATTCTGAGTTGAATAAGAAATTAGTGAAAATGAACTATCCAATTGGTGACCTCCAAAATATGTATCACCATCTACAAGGGGCTAGTTACTTTACAGTAATCGACTTGAATAAGGCTTTCCTTCAATGTCCTTTAGCGGAAAATTCTAGAGACATCACATCATTTTCTACAATTTTTGGGAAATATCGCATGAAACGTGTTTGTTTTGGACTCCAGGTTGGAAGCTCCGTTCTATCAAGCTACTTAGATAAAGTTTTTCAGGATATAAAGTTTAAATACATGGTAAATTTCTGTGACGACATAGTTGTTTACAGCACTAACAAGTCTCTGCATATGTCACACATTAAGGAGGTCATTGACAGACTTGCCAAACACAAACTAACAGTAAACGTTGACAAAGCAAAATTTTTTTGTCGGGAAATCAGCTTCTTAGGACACTTAATTAAAGACAACACTGTAAGAATCGACCCAGAACGTACAACTGCCATTCAGAAGTTTCCCGAACCTAAAAATGTAAGACAAGTAAGGCAATTTACAGGAATGTGTTCTTATTGGGCTAAATATATCCCTAACTATGCCGATATATGTGCACCTTTACACAGTTTGAAACAGAAAGGAAATAAATTCATTTGGTCCCAAAAGTGTAAAATTGCCTTTGATACGTTGAGGGAGAAAATTTCAAATCCCCCAATTTTGCAGTTAGCTGATTTTTCAAAACCATTTGTTTTACAAACGGATGCATCGCAAATAGCGGCAGGAGGTGTTTTATTGCAAGAAAATGAAAATCAAGATCTACTACCAATTGCCTACTATTCCAAAAAGTTCAATGATAACGAGCTAAAATACAGTGTGTATGAGAAAGAAGCCTATAGTGTCATATTATGCATCGAAAAATGGCATGAATTTTTGGAAGTACAGCCCTTTAAATTGATAACAGATAATCAAGCTCTCAGCTACGTACTAAACACTCGGAGGAAACTGGGAAGATTATCAAGGTGGGTAGAACGCCTGTTAAACCTCCCATTCACTGTCGAACATAAAAAGGGAAGTGAAAATATCTTAGCGGATACTTTATCCAGACTTTTTGATGAAGAAGACATCAATCATGACGAAGACATCAGAACAGAAGAGGACTCTACGTTGAAGATAAATAATTCTGTAAATATTGTTAGGGAAGAAATTAGGAACAAGAAGAGAAATGTAAATTAAATAAATCATGTTAATAGTAGTAATAAGAAAATGATGAGAAACAAACGAGAAGATATACATTTTTGTAATCTAATTCAAGAGATACCAATGGCATTAAATGACTTGAAGTATCACCAAGGAAATGACTCGAAATGTGCAGAGATAATTAAAAGCGTACAAAATAATACTAATCAAGAGTGTTTCTACCTGAAAAATGACGTTTTGATGTACAATAATCAATCTGGAAAAAGTAAAATTTATCTACCAGATAACTTAATAAATTTGGTTTTTACATTTTACCACAACACAATGATCGGAGGTCATTTGGGAATCTCTAGGACCCAAGGTAAAATAAATGAATATTTTTACAATCCAATTTTAAATGAAACTGTGAAACAGAAGATAAAACAATGTAAAATATGTGCTATGTCGAAGACCACGCAAAGGAAATACGAGGGTAAACTAATTTCAATTCCTGTTGAACAAACCATGAATACAGTTTTTATTGATATTCTAGGACCATTGCCAAGATCAAAGGGACAAAATAAATATATTCTAGTGATAGTCGATGCATTCACTAGATATTTATGGCTTCACACTCTTAAGGACTGTAATTCAAGATTGATAATCGCAAAACTTCAGCAAACCTTTGTGAATTTTTCAACTCCGAGGATATTAGTGTCTGATAACGCTTCATATTTCATATCCAAGGAATTCAAGGCCTATTTGTTTAAACATTTCATTGAGCACCGTCGTATAGCGATATATCGTGCAAATGGAAATCGAGCTGAGAGATTTATCAGAGATGTGTCTACACTATTGCGATGTTTTTACCACAACAATCAATCTAATTGGGATGACAATTTAGGTTTGGTCCAACTTAGTTTAAACACAGCTGTAAATTCGTCTACAGGTCAAACAGCCTTCCAAATGATGTTTTATCATGAATGTAATAACGCACTATCAAATGTTTGGAACATACAGGATTTGATTTCAACAAAGCTAACTGAAGATGAGAAGAAAGAAAATCTAACCAAAGCTATAAACAACATCAAGAGAAGCATTAAGAAAAATCAAGAACGTGCGAAATACAGGAATCCAAGATCGCCATTCGCTGTCAATTCTATTGTTTATGTCCGCACTCACTATTTGAGCAACAAAGTGAAAAACTTTTCTAAGAAGCTTGCTATCAAATATTATGGACCATATAGGATATTGTATTTCATCACGGACGTAACAGTTTTGATACAGAACGTGAATAATTATGAAGACGTGAAGAAAGTACACATTGTGGACCTCAAACTAGCAGAAGACAAATGAATGTGATTCAAACCCGATGCTTACACCGGACTGAGAGGACTGAAACTACTTCAGAAGATTGTATTACTTTTTTAGAGTAATATCAGGAAATGTATATTTTTATTAAGGAGATATACAGAAGGAAAAGCGAATTATTTTAGCAAACAATGGCGAAAGAAAACCAAAATTTCAATAATTAAATAAAATTAAATGTTAGTAAATATAGCGCATTCATTTAAAATAGTGAATCAGGATGAATGAATGTGTGAGTAAATGTATAGTTCAAATGTGAGTGTAAATGTGAGCAAATGGATTGATCAAATGGGTGAGAATGTGTGTGAAAGTTTTGACTAAAATTAGTAAATAAGGATACGTGACTCTGAACACTTGACACAAAACTGTTACTTATACACTTATACGACAGGCCATACAAAACACAAACTTTAACGCGCACTAAATACACTAAACTTATAACTAAAACACGACACTTCACACGAAAACGTACACACTTCAACTAGTTTCAAACTAAACTGAACAAACAGGATTTTAAAATGAATGCAGTTGAAAGTAGTTTTATCTTATCTTTGGTATTCGTGATCATTATCATTCTTCCTTTTGGGCATAGTTTGCTGAATAATCCGTCTTGTTTTAGTTTTAAAAAGGGATATAGGAAAGTTTTGTTTGAATCAAATAAATGGATTTGTATTTATTTATATGTAGTTTTAAAATGGTAGTTGATGAAATTACAAAGAAAAATGTTTTGTTAAAAGAAATGTTTTAAGTCAATTTTAATTTGGTTTTATATAACAAAAAAAGCAACAAAACTGAAGGCCCGCGCATTCTAGCGACAAACTATTTATACTACAATAGGTTATCTGAACTAACCGGATATTGTATTGAGCTGAGCTATTCTATTTCATTGTTGTGTATTTCATAGTATTGAATTTTGCAAATATTATTGTTGTTTGTTATGAAGGAAAAAACTTGAACTAAATTTACTATGATTTTTTTTTTATTTTGAAGTGGCGGAAAATTTATACTGATTCTTATATTGTTTGTTTAAAAAAAAAAAATCCAGCAAATTTAGTTATAGTATGTAAGAAGCATAATTGATTTATTTTAATTGTTTGTAGTGGTAACATTGTTTCTTTTTTCATTTCCCTCACTAAGTTTGATTTCATTCATAATTCTGTATCTCATGGCAGGAAAATCTCGTAGACATTGTAAGTACAAAATATTATTATCCATTATAATCTAGGAAAGTAAAATCTGAAATTAAAAATTTGTATTAAAAATACTATTGAACATGGATATGGGAAAATAATATTCACTTTTAGTTAACCTCAAATTCTAAAAGATGTTAAATTAGGTTATAAGTATATTAACTTGCAAAAAGCACATTGTACGAAAGAAAATGGTAATTGAAATTTATATTTAGAATAGTTATATTAGTAATATTTATGCATTTATATATTTTTTTTACAGACGAGTTCCTGTATTAAAATAGAGCTCTACGGAAGGCCATCATAAAGTAAGACTGTTTCAATTAAATAATTAGGTATTTAGGGCAGAGATACAGAGGTATAATTTAACTAAAGGAAAAGTATATATTTGTTATGATTTCCTTTATTTTGTTAATAAAATTTCAGTGTTGTACATGAAAATGAAATGGCTTCTTTTTAACTTAGGCTGAATCCTATTGAAGTTTTATAGTTCTGTAGTATAAATCATTACATTTATACTTTTATTGGACCTTACGAGTATAAGTCTCATTAACTATCAATTCCATGTGCGTACCTTGGAATTAAACATCGTGTGATTTGTACGTTTCTGCTATGAGCTATATCTTCTGATAATGCAACCTTGTACTTGTCCCACAGTTGAAGTGGATTTGAGAGACCACAAGTACTTACTATAACTGCAAACAACTATCTGACTTTAGCTGGTGATCGGCACAGCACGGCTTCATCCACGGTAGCGTCCCAATGGTCGTCGATTTCTAAAAGCCCACGTGCCTCAAAGGCTTTTCCAAATGTAGCATGTTCTTGTCCACCCACTGTTTTAAGATCATGGAAGCTTTATGGGCCCCGTACTTATAAGCAGCATGCGCAAGCAGTAGCACTCAAAGTTGCTGACGTGTACGGTATATATACGACCTAGTGCGTCTGCAGCTTTCACTCCCGGCCAGTTCTCAACAGGCTTTCCTTGTTGGCGGCGCTTCCACTCTTTCGCCAATGCATTCCAGGTATAGTAACGTGGTACTTCAACATAGAGCAAAGTTTTTGAAAATTCATCATTTTGGCAAAGTTGAAAGAATGCAGTTAAAGTCTTCATTGGAGGAGTAGCGATTCTTTCGTGGAGATTTCGATCATTGAAGAAGACACGCTCGCCATTGGGCAAGTGCACCACGAGGTGGGTTACAGTGGGGTATCTCTCGTGCATTGGAAATCCCAATATACACCACGCTGCTTCGTTACTGCTCACGTAACGTGCAGCTCTGAAACTCTGCACTTCATCCCTAGAATCAATGTCCACATTATCAGATTGCCTAACATTAAATATTGCCTGACCATTCCCTTTGTGAATATACTTGCAAATGTATTTTATGGCCTGTACCGAGCCACAATACTCCACATTCACATGGGCAGTAAACATTTTAAGGAGTAGGGGATTAAGGTAAACCCACCAGTAGCTGACAGTATAAGAAATTATACACACTTAATAATCCGTGGTTTTGAATAAATAGGAACTAAAGAGATATTACGGATTTTATGGGATTCTAAATTTAGTGTAGTTTTCAAATTTGTCATACAAAAAGGGTTTTTTTAAATATATTTTATAACATATTTAAACTTAATTGAACCTTTGTACGTGTTCCAGTGGCTAACAGTGAAAAAAGTGCTTGTACCAGTAGCTGACTGACAGTTGTCCCAGTAGCTGACACTGAAACTATAAATGTACTAGCTGCCAAACCTAAGGGGTTTATAATTTATAAGACGAATAAAATCTAACTTAATAATTAGGCTAAGTTATAAATAAAATCATGTAAAGCATTACTAAGAAAACTTATTTTACATATTTTAAAATCAAAAATATTTACATTAAAAATATATATATAAAAAAAATACATTTTTTAAGGATATTTGGCTTATTAATTAAAAAATTTAAATCATTTTATAAAAATGTGAAATCACATAAACTATAAATAGTTTGCAAACTTCGATGGGTTAAACCAATTTAGTATTGTGCAAGTAGCAAATATCCCCTTTCAGCTAGTGGAACTTGTATGGCTGTTGTGTACCAAAGCCTGACATTGATATAATTTTAAATACAAACCCCGAACACCCCATTGTCAACAAAGGTATAATTGATAAAAATAATGAGCCTAACCATTAATACTATTTACAAAATTTAGCGAAATTACAAAAAACCAAACTTACCTTCTTAACAATTTCATTAAAGCCGGGTTTTCCTAGGCGCGGAATCGGCGAGCGGAGAGAGGAACGCGGAGAGCGGACTCCACTTGTCTTAGGCAATTTAATGTTGCTGTTTTTTCCTAGAAGCGGAGCGGAATGCCATGTTAATTTCAATTCCACTCTCTTCGCGTTCCTCTCTTCACTCTCAGCTTCCGCGCCTAGGAAACCCCAGCTTAAGGGAATCGACTAAATGTGATTTGTACAGACAGGGTTGCTTTCAAACTACCACCATTCAGCGAGTATGGGCTAAATTTCACTGATTTGTTTGTAAACAAATCAAGAATAACCATATGTTCTCCTGAAAATGCAATCATGTGTAAATATTTATAAGAGACCACATTATAATGTAAAGAAATTCAAACTGTCAGCTTCTGGAGCACTGTCAGCTACTGGTACATTTACCTTGTATGGCACAATCCAGCTGTTATCTGTTATCTGTTACAACTTCTTCTCCACCACGTATTCGAATAGTAGCTGTGCGTCCTCCATCCTCTGGCGCTGCAAGTCTATACAGAGGGTAACCATTCGCATTTGTTTGAGTGGCATCCAGTAGCGCTCCAGGGTAGGTCTTTGTGCACTTACTGTCCTTCATACAGGGAGCTGATGTATTATAATTGCCACATGGTCCGTGGATCATATGTTTTATAACTGCGTCACAAAATTTTTGTCGGTTTCAGAATCTGGAATTTCAGCACTAATTATGTCATCCATTTGATTTAGACGCAATTTTATTTTTCTTTAAGCCACAGTAAAACATGTACGTGTGGTAGGCCACGTTTCTGTCACTCTATTGAGTACATAAAGCACGGGAATCTCCAAATACTTTTACCTTTCGTGAGCAGAGATATAAGTTTTTTTCACTTTCAATTCAAAAACTCTGGCAATGAGGTCGTGGCGATCTGTAGCTTTCTGAACAGGCCTGAGTTCATCAGTTATCTCATTCCAAGAGGGGTTACACGTTAACGTGATGAATAAATCCGGGCGTCCATAGTTACGGACATAAGCAAATGCATCTTGCGTGTATTCGTGAAGATATCGAGGGCTGTTAACAAAAGTTGACGGAAGAATCACCATCTGTCCTAAATCATTAGGATTCACATTGTTGTCGTTTCTTATAGCATCCTGCAGGTGTATGTAATTTTCAGCCCGTAACTTTTTCTGGTTCAATGAGATAAACCTCAAACGTTCGCTTTCTATTTTTACATACATATCTACCAGGAATTGATGTAAAAGTTGATTGCAGCGCAGAAGAAAATTGAATTCATTTGCACACACCATGATTTGAAATGCATAAAAATCCATGCATAACACTTTTTTATTTGGCAAAGGCTGTCTAGTGAGTGGGTTAATTTGAGGTAGCCTATATCAAAGTGGTATCCTTCTTGGCCATTCCAGAAAATTATCGGATACTGAAGGGCATCATAGAACCTATGCGTGTCCGCGACACGGGGTTAACTTGTCATCGCGGGCGTGCAACACAATGTCTCTACTTGTAGAATCATCATTGCCCACTACAATAGCTGCCACTTCGTTTATGGTGGGTAAGTTGTATCGTCTCTCATGCTACCCACGAGGGACGCGATCAGGTTGGATTATTAATTTGCAGCTTTCATCCGGCATAACGTCTATCGCAGTTTTAAACTCTTTGATTAATTTATTATGCTCATGAAGGACTGTCTGTAATTTTCTTAGCGTTGGTTTTCAACCCCTGATACGATTTCAAATCTTCTATCAGTTTCTGCTTCCTCATCTCCATAAAAATATATCTGCAAAAGGTTTGGCTGCATATTTGGTGCAGGAAGTAGGGACCCAATTTTTTGGTAGACTTGCCCTTTAATTGTAAAGGTTGGTGAAAATCCAGGCATGTTCACTATTGTATCTGCCCCAAACGATGTCATGTGAAAGCAGGTGTTGTACCGTCTAATATTTTTCAAAAATCGCTTTGACTCACCAGTCTCACCGAGGAATAGCTCTTTCATAGGTTTTACTGGCTCCTGTGGCCGATGAATAGCAACCTTACCACCAGCACAACACATCCCTACAGGCTCCTCCTTCCACTTTAAAGCTCTGCAGTATCGACATTCGGCATCCATTCACCCAACCTTTATTAAAACATGACTACTGTAATCTAGAGTTGGGTCGTACTCTGAGGCAGCATTTTCAAAGACGCCCCACGTATTCCTGTGGAACGTTTGCCGGCGTTGGGCAGCCCTTGCCGCAATAACGTTTCTGCGAAATTCAGCTTCCTCAGCAGTTTCTGTAGCTCGCTGGGATGCCATATGAACAGCGTGTTGTTGTCTACGTCGTTCATTCTGCTCCGTCGTTTCAGCTATTCTCAAGCTGGCCTGCCGGTGGGCTTGATCTGCTAGTCGAAGCTGACGTTCCTCTTGTGTTTCCGCTGCTCTGTGACCGCTGGTTGTAGCCTAATAAAACATTATTAGATCAGCCTAATTTAATAGTTGAATAAGAATAATTTGTGTTCGAATAATTTATGATCAACTGAATCTGAGATGCGGACACGCCCATCCATTGTAATCCATTGATTCCTTATGCTAAACGGAAGAAAAATGCTTATACTGTATGAAGGTATGTCCGAAAATGCATATTAATCCAGATAACCACCATTTTGTTGTGTATACATGAATATTTTTATCCGTAAAGTTTTTCAACCAGATATTATGAAACTAAGTAAGCATGTTAACGTACACAAGACCTATCATAGAAAAAATAACAAAGTTGGTCTGATAAGAAATTTCAAAATGGTGGCTGTTAAAATTTTTATTACTTAAATAACTAAAAATGGATAATTTTATAAAAACTGTTATCATACTTTTTAAATTTTTAATGATATAAAACATATAATGATATTAACCTATCAAATGATATACCTAGATCAAAATGATCGAACGATAAATAACTGAAATAGAAAGTTGGTTAGTTGTAAGTTCAGGTAAAATGAAGTGCACCCATACTAACTTTGCCTTATTTTTACACCAAAAACGTTACATTTCAGTTATTATTTAGGTGGAGAAACTTCACAGAAAAATATGTTTGTATAAAAAACAAAATGGCGGAGATCTAGTTAAATATGCATTTTCGGATATACCTTCACATAAACTTTTTCTTTCCGTTTAGAATGAAGATGCATATCCCAAAGTCCTTAAACGTTTTTTATGGACACCCTGTATATAAATTGTTACAATTTAATACTAGTGGTCATCAATTTTCAGATAACATCGGCAACTGATCATATTTAACTCGTTACCGACTCGGCGTCTGCAGTTCCGGAAACGTTCTCGACTTCCGGTGCAGAAGGCCTACCTCAGGTTTTCTGATTCATTTTCCTTATTTCCGTTGATAAAACATTAGTGTTACATACGACATTTGTGGTTTTCCAATGTATAAGACTGGTAGTAAACCTTTACATAACATACTATGTATGCACAGAATTTGGTTCTATTCTCACACTTACATATAAGCATACATGTATTAAAAAAAATCTCTGATATGGTATTATTCTTAAATACAAATATTTAAGTGATAATCAACGAGTTAAACTAATCTGAATGCAAAAAATAAACATTTTAAAAGGGGTAGGTCGAAATAAAAGTAAATTTACCATGAGTCATATATCGATATTATATTACTGGCATATAAGCTCTTTCGATTTAGATTATTTCTCGTCTTTTAGAGCGCTTGGACAAAATAATTATGGCCAAGCGTGTTCACAATATCTGTAGCCTTTAGTTACATTACTGATAACTTATGTTATTACTTGTATAAAGTTCTATAATATTGTTATCATAAAAAATTTATTATTTGATTGCTATTAGTTCAGTATTTTAGGTAAAAAACATGACGAATCATAAAAGATTTATTTTTAATCACAATACTTATGATAGAAAATATATCTATTTGAGATGCCCTAAAGTTTTTCACACGCTTTGACTATAATAAAACGATTTTTACCTAGTTCAGTCATGACATATAGTATCAGAAGTAAACAAATGGACATGTTTAGCCATTTTAAAGGAGTGATGAAGATTCTTAAAGTTTTTGCCATGTATCGTTGAGCTATGTATAATTTGTTTAGCTACTGTATTTCGCAAGCCAATTTCACAAAATCATACCATAAATCATAATAACCAATAATCTGATTTGAAGCCTCAACGCTTTTATGACTTGTTAAATGAGCTAACCCTTGTAACTCATCATATTTTATCAACAAAGAAAGAAAAGGAACAAAGTAAATGACAAAACTTCAATCAGGCCACACACACTACCCAATTGAGGCCAACGTATTTTTAAAAGATTACATTCTTGATATGTATTCGAGTGGTAAACGGTAAATAACACGATTTTTTTTAAACTCTAATAAAAAATAACATGTTACAGATTTGGTCGGAGAAAAAAATCAATGTTCGAATTAAAAAACATTTATCTATTGCATACAATAAAACAAAATACAAATAAGTATTTATATTAAAACGAAATTCACTTTGAAGGTGGACGCAGTGGATGTAAATATAATGGGTAATTTATTGACAGGTTTATCCGGTCATATAGATTATATGACAGGTTTATTTTCGACCACTAGACGACCACTAGTTTATATTTAAACTACATTCACTTTGAAGGTCGACGCAGTGGATCTAAATATAATGGGTAATTTATTGGCAGGTTTATCCGGTCATATAGATTAGATGACAGGTTTATTTTCGACCACTAGACGACCACTAGTTTATATTTAAACTACATTCACTTTGAAGGTGGACGCAGTGGATGTAAATATAATGGGTAATTTATTGACAGGTTTATCCGGTCATACAGATTAGATCAGTGAAGAGTTGAATGTAGCGATCCCGTCAGATAAGCAACCATGATAAATTAGCGTAAAACTCGTTGTTTGCTCTTCTTAAATAACTTGTTGGGAAATTACTATTACTCATTACTCATGCTGTTGATGTAAAACTCAGCATTAATCGCCGCCTTCAGTTGGTATGGAATACGATTATGGAAAAATATTGAATATGCGAAGTACCAAAGAAACTAAATTGCATATTCTAAAACATATAAAAAAACCGCTGAACTGTGCTACCTATTTCATCCGTATTACGAATTGCAGACAAAGGTTCACAAGTAAGGAAGAAAACATGTTAAACTATTTATGATAATGATTGACTCAAATTTTTGGTGGACTTGTTAGGACGTACACTATCAGTGAGTGCATCATAACATGAACATGTAAAGTTAGCAACAATTCAGTAAATGTAAATTTTTCAGTCTTGTATTACTGAAATTTATTTTTAAAGAAGGGAACTAAATTTCGACTAATTTAGTCTGTATTGTAAAACTTTTTATAACACACTAAAACAGAATGTCTTTTGGTTGACTCATATCCCAAAGTCCCAAAACGTTTTTTATGTGCACCCTGTATACTGTACTTGTTAATAATTTTCCTTCCTTGTAATTGGATTTGATATATCCTTTTAATTCGATTGAATTTTATTCCTTACACTTTTTTTATTGTTCTGCATACTATCACACCTTTTATGCCATTTGTATACTTCACGTATTATTATCAATAAACAAATGTTTTAGACAACATCTCGTCTGCTTTTAATTGGTGTGTTTTGCCATATCTTGACAATCGTGTAATTCTAAATACTGTATCCGTACTTGTTTAAAAACTTATAGGGTCATTTTGTACTACTATTTAAGTTTTCTTGAATCGAAACATAGTAAATCCTTTTGCTTATATATAAATTTTGAAATTTATTACCTACAATCGAAGGTGTACGCATCGATATACCTTTAGTTATATATACCTGTATTTACATATCGATGGGTGGAAGTCGTCAGGGCAGACGTGTTTGATGATATAAGAGATTTATTGGTTATGTTATCTGGAGATGCTTCTCATGTACTCTGGGATGCTACCATTAATTGAAGAGAAGCACACAACATTGGCTGTAAGTAATAATTGCTCGGCGTGAATTGAGAAATTCCTGTATTTTTTACATAAATAACCATTAAGATTATTGACAACAGCCCTTAAATCTACAACCTCAAAGGAAAAATATTGAATTGATATTTGTTTGTAAGAATCGTAATATATAAAAGTCTCCAAAATGCAAAAAGAAACCTTAAATGAATAGTAAATATACTAATTCAAACTCTAAGGCACTCAGTATGTATAAAATATACAGCATTTTTCCACCGATACTGAGAAACATAACTTTTCTTGTTCATTTATAAAATATTTCCAAATAAGGTTTCAAGAAGTCAACTGTTATGAAAAGTTAACATAACAAATTTATCCTTCGCAGTTTAACTTATCAACAAGCAGTTGCTGTGTAAATAGCTGATATAGCAAAGCATATAAATAAATCTGGAAAATAAATAAGGCAATTGCACACTTCAAGGGCTAAACTGGGAAATGATGCAACGATTTGACACGGGAGTTTCAGTTATAGGTATTAGATTCTAACAGTATACATATATGTTTGGCTTTACTGTTTTATTTACAGTATCGCTATACCCTGTTAAATCATTATTTTAAATAAAGACAAAACATTACCTAAAAGATGGTTAATGGTTGTACAATAAGTCTACATGTCGTAGGCTAAGTTAGTATCATGTAGTCAATTGAGTTTTTGTCACTCAATGTGAAGAATTTACGATCATAGAGATATCTTACTTTGATGAAAACTAAAATGATTCTGTGAATAATTATTGATCAGCGTTGTCAGTTAAATATTACGTGAAGTATTTTGATGGTTGGTTCTTTGATTAAGTCAACTTTATAAATTAGGAATTAGGGTTGAGATATTGATTGAATCAAATTAGAGTTGAATGGAGATTCCTTGTCAGATAAGTGACGTTGTCAAATTAACGTCAACACATTAAGTGGCTGTCCTGCCTAAACATATCGGTTAATTGTATTGGTTAAACTGAGAATACTTTATAATAGTATATCTTGTACTATCTACACCCTTATACGACCTTGTAATGGTACTTTGTGTGGTACAATATGAAATAATACTTTTTATGCTGTACCATGCTTTTTAATTTTTTTCTTACAGCCTATTTAAAATTGTTGTCATCAATTTTTTACACTATTTAATAACCTTAGTTAGCATTTTGTTTAACGATTTGTAAAAAATATAAAAATGAATCCTAAGCAAGAATTAGTTTTAGCCAAATTACCTTATTTTAACTTAAATGGTTTTTATAAATTTGAATGTAAATTCAGACAATCTAATTTTGTAAGACTTCTATTTAATAAACTAAATTTAAATGAGGTATTGGTTTACCTAAAGTATCGTCCGTTAAAAACCTTTTCAATATAGTAAGGAATATCATGAAATGCTGAACACTGTATTAAAAAAACCTTTTGAAAATATTGTGTATTATTAACTATTTATCATCCTGGCAATAAATTATTTGTTGAAGTAAGATAATTTGAAGCCCAAGCCGGATTTATTCTTGTAGCTTTTAACCACCTCGAGATATCTTCAATTTCTTTGGGCTAGGTGTTTGTGTATTAATGTTCAGCGCTAAAGAAGATATTGCTTGAATTCTGACATCGCAATATAGTAAAATTATATTCCCAAAAGGTGATTATGTTTTTAAACTATTACTCCATAATACCTCACTTTCTGCTTTTAATAAATTTTAATTCTTTGGAACTGGATTAGTTGTTCAATTGACTTGATTTTTTTTCGAAACCCGCCTCCTTTGAGGTTTTTTTAAGTGTAATTCCGCCGGAATTAGTGGAAATATAAAATAATTAATTGGTTATTATAGCTCTGTGCCCTCATGTTTTAACTGTTTGTTTTGTTTCAGTAACATTAAAAAGAAGCATGTGAACGATTTCACCTCTTTCGGTTTTCTCGTCCTAATTAAAATAGAAATTCCGTCTAATTTCTACGTCAGTATTGTTTCTTGCATCCATGAATATATTTTGGCGTCTTGTCAGATTGTAGCGATTAACAAGTTTTATTAGTCATGCTAAGAAGAAAGTCCCGTTTGAGAAACGTTTTTTACTACTTTTACGAGCCCCATGTTATTCTTATGGAGAATAATATATTGAAAGTGGCCTACTTTGGTGTGCTCATCTGAACCGTTTAGAAACGTGCTAGAAACTTGAAATTTGTGTTTTCCTTGGGTTACTTAAAATTTTAGTTGCTCAATGTTTTTTCGTAACTTTACTCCTTGGCCCCCAAAACTTAGGTTTAATGTCAAAATTTGAAAGTTTTTACGAGATCTATGTTATTCTTATGGAGAATAACTTCCCCTCTTTCTTCTTTGGTATGGTAATCTGAATCCTTTAGAAACGTGCTAGAGACTTATTAAATCCTCCCCCCCCCCAATGTTATTCTTACAGGTGCATGAGTCTAAATCACGTTTACCCATTTCTAGATTAACTGGATATCTGAAATTTGGCATGATTGTAGGTCTTGCGCCCTATTCGACAAGAGACATTTTACAAATATAACCCCCCCTCCCCCCCACTAAATATTGAATCCCCCCAATGTTATTACTACAGGTGCATCGGTATAAATCACGTTTACCCACTTCTAGATTAGCTAAAGATCTAAAATTTGGCACGATTGTAGGTCTTGTGCCCTGTCCCCCGTGGCTCATTTACCCCCAATCAAAAAAGGGGGCCTGGGGGCGGAGCCCCCAGCGAGCCAAAGGCGAGTTCCTATACAGCTACGGCTAAAGCACTGAAGAAAATGTTTAAGCTATGTAAATAACATTTGGTGTATCTAAACATGAGAAATGCATATTTGGTGGTAGTATTCACTGAAACAAATTTAGGTTATTT
>NW_026543691.1:0-18273 GCF_028750875.1 Macrosteles quadrilineatus
CCTAGTTAATGTTGTTAGTAGGGGTTTTTTGCCGCCCCTGCGACAGTGAGCGTGAGGAGCGTGTGAGCGTGTGACGTCACACGACGCCACCCCCGCCCCGACACCGCCCCACCCCCACCCCGACGCCACCCCCGACGCCGCCCCACCCCCGGCGCCACCCCCCACCCCCGTCGCTAACCCCTACCACCCTCGGGCAGGTTCAAGGTCATCCTTTGTTGTCTGGAACCACCCTACGCATTGTGGGAGGTCTCCAAGCCAACCCTCCCTACACCATCACTCACTGTCAGCCGCAGCTGCTCCCCAACACCTGCACTCCAAGCGGCCCCCGCTCCTCCCTTGTATTCTTTGTTCTCCCCATAGCGCACACTTATTTACCACCAATAGGATGTTAGCTTATTTTGACCAATCAGAGAGCAGTTTTGTTCTCCGCATAGCAACAAGTCGCTCGTCTCACGCTCCCCCGTCGATCTCTAACCAGTCTGCTCCCAGCTACCACAGTGATTAGACGTATTCGTGACTCTATTAAATTGAGTAATTTATCCATCACGAGTTTGCGCTTTGTGTCATCATTGGATCACCACAATAATAATTGTAAGTATTTTATTATTAAATAACAATTTTTCTTTTCATTATAAGTGTAAACCATTATTAGAAGTGAACTAAGATTATTAAATATCATATTTCAATCTACGTTTAATAGTATTGATAAAAGTAAGCATTTTATTATTATATTTATAAAAATAATCATTTTAGTTTTGTGAAGTAGTAGTGGGAAACAATAGTATTTCATACAACTAATTATCAAAGATAGTATTTAAAGTGATTACTACATTTAAATTTCATGCATTAGTAGTGATGAAATGGGACATTCCCACCCGTCACATTAAATATTAAAAATATATTATTGAAAGTGATTGTACATTTACATTGTGTACATTAGTAGTGTGGAAACAGACATTTTATCACGCATTATAATTATCAACGATAGTATTCAAAGTGATTACTACGTTTCAATTTTGTAAGTTAGTAGTGCGGAAACAGACACTTCATCACATATTATAATTAACAAATAAAGTATTTAATGTAATTATTATATTTAAATTTTTGTGCATTAGTATATATTACGTACTATGTATCAAATTTAGTTTTTAAAGTGGTTGTTATATTTAAATGATTTTTATTTACATTCGGTGTATTAGTAGTGTACAAACAGATATTCCATCACATATTAAAATTATCTGTTGTACTAACAGAAAAATATTTGTGTGCAATAGTAGTGGGAAATAGATTATTTAGTCAGTACACTAATCACATTTCGATGATTCAGATTATGGAGAATGTCCTAGAACGACCATACGTGTGCGCCATTTGCGGCAGCAGCTTCAGGCTGAAACAGCATGCTGTTGAGCACGTCAGGACAGTTCATAGAAACGTCAACGATTTGCATAATTGTCCCGACTGTGATCGTGCATTCAATCGACGGAGCAACCTCCTACGTCACCAACGCACTGTTCACGCTCCAACGCCGGCAGTAGCATGCCCTCTACCTGCGCCTAGAGTAGAGCCATTGCCTGAACCCATACCAGGACCATCATCAGCCCCATATACATCACCACTACAACCAACAGTTCAACGTGAGGAGATCCGTCCAGCAGGTATGTATTGTTCTTCTTTTGTTTACTATCCTTGTCTTTGATATTTACTAACAGGTAATTACATTATTCAAAAATAAACCAACAAACTACTTTTAGCAGTTGTTGCACTTATATATTTTGTTTCTTAAAACAAACTAAATTATATCCATTAAAAATATTTAAAAATCCTAAACTCTACTAATTTTTTTTTTTACCTAAAAACCAAGTGAAATAAAGATTATTAATATATATCATTAATATAATACAGCTAAATATGATTCTGAAACCGTAACAGAAATTAGGTAAAAACAAACTTGTAAAATAATTATTTATATTTATCCGTCTGTGTAATATGTGTACTAATGTTTTTTCAGGACTATTCATGTGCGAGACATGTGGGAAGACGTTCTCGAGGAAAGATAATCTACAATGTCATACCCGATATCGCCGCTGTCATCCAGTCAAGCTCACCTCAGCACTACCAGGCTTCAGTGGACTACAACCTCCACCTTCCCCAGCCACGTCAACGTCGTCATCCGGAGAAGGAGATGACGATGAAGCGCCAATCATTTCATCCGACCTGGCACCAGAGGGCTTCGCAGAAGTCGAGACTGCATTCCGCGGGCGGTTAAAGACATACCGTCTGATCGAACCTGTGGATGAAGCCATCACACTTCAAGAGTTCCTCAACAATGTGCGTGATCAGGTAATCACACTCATGCGCAATTTGTTAGCCATCATTCATGCCCTTAAGGTAAATCTCTGGATTGAATGTGAATTTGTTAATATTCACGGTGAAACGTGTAGGCGAGTATTTAAAACTTGCAACGTAGTCCTGCTCCAAACATCAGATGTTGATGAAATATGTAGGGAGTTTATTCTAAAACTTCTGTTGGAAAAGGAGACATGCGAGCTACGAGGCTCGGGATGGAGCTTTGTTAGGGTTATGACTATGGAAGTGAGAGTTAATGTTTATAATCCTCTCAGAGGCAGCTCCTACATCCCTCTGCCACAGGAAATAGCCGCCAAAAAAGCAGTACTTAATGTGTTGAACGATGCGGACGAAAGGTGTTTTGAATATGCCATTTTATCCAAATTTATAGACAATCATTCCCGCAAACAACTTCGTCCAAATATGTTCACTGCGGAGGTTCGTGCAACAGCAAATTTAAATTTTAATAATATTGAATTTCCAACAAAATTAGATCAGATCCGCACATTTGAGCGCAACAACCCCGGCGTTAGCGTAAATGTGTACGGTTTGGACAGTAAGAAGAAGAAGAATAAGACCAATGGTAGGATTGAAGACACAACATTTGTATATCCACTCCGTGTCGTCGACCAAGAATTGGTTAATCACTTTGACTTGCTATTCCTGACAAATCAAAGCACAACGCATTTTGCATTTATTAAGGATTTTGAGCGGTTGGTAACTAGTCAGTTGACTCGTCGTGAACATAGGATTTTTATATGTAAACGCTGTTTTGCATATTTTGACAACCAACCGACTAAATTAGGGCTCAGAGGGGCGGAGCGATTAGAAGAACATAAACGCTACTGCTCAAAACACACACCACTGAGAACTGACATTGCAGAAGAAAAGGAAATTAAATTTAAAAATTATGAGCGAACTCAGCGTAGTCGTTTTACGATATACGCAGACTTTGAGTGCGCACTTGTACCACACGAAGCTGACCAACCTATCGAACCTACACCGACTATAGCACCGCCTGCTTGGGACCCAGCAGGTAATAGAATAGTAGGAGGGGGTCAGCGAAATGCAAATGCGCCTAATAATGTCAGGAATATCCATACACCGTACGCATATGCTTATTACATTCATGACGATCAGAGGGATGTCAACGATGGTGACGCAGATGATGACGACCCAGCCTGCACTACGTTCTCCAAGCTGCGACTGTACCGAGGTGAAGATGCCGCTAATCACTTCATAAACTCTGTACGGGATGACGTGCGGAAGATTGGTGACATCCTCTATGGGCATAGGATACCAAATGATCCCCCACAGTTAACACCACAAGAGCAGGTAATATATCAACAGTCCACAGTATGTCATATCTGCAAAAAAGAGTTTGGCCCTGCTGATGAAGACAATAAGGTGAGGGATCATCAACATTCACCACCGTACAGGTTCCGAGGAGCGGCACATCGGTTTTGTAACCTCCGATATAAGGAGCAAGAAAAAGTGAACATGTACCTGCATAACCTATCTAACTATGATGCACACTTTATTGTCAGAGAGCTCGCAGTGGATAAAGGTGATATTGATGTGCTCGCCAACACCGAGGAAAAATACATTACCTTTTCTAAGCGATTCAAACATCCGGGAGCAGGTCGGAGGAAAAGCATCAAACTACAGTTTGTCGATTCATACCGACTGATGTCAAAATCACTAGCAATATTGGCATCAATTCTTCCAGCTGATAAAATGAGCATAACAAGAGCTCGCTACCCGGATCAAGAAGAGTTTGACATGCTACGTAGGAAAGGCATTTTCCCTTATGAGCACATTACATCCCAGGAGGTGCTGAACGAAGAAGTCTTACCGCCAAAACAGGTTTTTGGGAATAATGTGACAGATGATGATTATGTGCACGCTCAGCGTGTCTGGACCAAGTTCAACTGCACAACCCTCGGACAATATGCTGACATCTACTTACAAACAGACGTACTACTGTTGGCAGATGTGTTTGAGGGGTTCAGGGAGATGTGTCTAACACACTACGGCTTGGACCCAGCACATTATTTAACATTACCTTCATATGCGTGGGACGTCATGTTATTCAAGACCGGCGTGATACTTGATACTCTTCAAGATGTAGATCAGTATTTATTTTTTGAAAAGGGTATTCGAGGTGGACTAACCCAATGCGTCACTAGACACGTCACCGCAAACAACAAGTTTACCAGAATGGAAAATAAAATAGGTGATCGAAACGGTCAGTGTGCATCAACAAGTGAAGCAGATAATGAAGAGAATGATGATGATACATTTTTAATGTACTATGACGCCAATAACTTGTATGGATGGGCAATGTCTCAGCCATTACCTTACGCCCAGTTTGAGTGGCTATCACGTGCGGAATGCGATGACTTGAACATTGCAGAAATTCCATCGGATGGTGAGTATGGTTATGTGCTGGAAGTGGATCTGGAGTACCCGAGGGATCATGCCATTCATGATAAGCACCGTGACTTACCATTCTGTCCCGAGGTGCGAAAGGCACCAATTTATCAATTACCATATTCATCGGATGACATCACCAACAGCGGTGCGGGAAGATCCAATAAACTTATGGCCACACTAACGGATAAGGAAGAATATGTGATCCATTATCGTTACCTCCAACAAGCTATGGAAAATGGACTACGTCTTTGTCATATCCACAGAGCACTCCGATTCAAACAGTCGCCGTGGTTAAAACCGTACGTGACACTGAATACTGAACTCAGACAGCGTGCCAGCAATAAATTTGAAGTTGAGATGTTTAAGCTGATGGTAAACGCTGTCTACGGCATGAGTCTCCAGAATGTGAGGAAACATCAAAATCTCAAACTGGTAGCCTCCCACAAAATTTACACAAAGTATGTGGCCAAGGCAAATTTCAATGACAGAGTTTGGTATAACGAGAGCCTAGCCCTGCTTCAAATGGGAAAAGTGCGAATTGTACTAAATAAGCCAGTATATGCAGGAATGTCTATTCTGGACCATAGTAAAAGATGGATGTACGGTTTTCACTACGACATGGTAGAACGATACGGATTGAATAGAATACGAATGACGTATATTGACACTGATGGGATTATTTATGCTATCCGTACCAGAAACGTCTACCGCGACATGATACAACATCTCGATGACTTTGACACTAGCAACTACCCCAACAATCACATCTGCTATGACGGAAGCAACGCAAGAGTCCTGGGAAAGTTTAAGGACGAAGCAGGAGGAGTCACTATCAATATGTTCATAGGGTTGATGGCTAAACTATATTGTTTTGTTTTCGGTAAGAGTTCTTGCTCTATAGGTAACGGAGATGATATTGACGATATTGGTGCGCCACCACCTGTCAAGAGGGCAAAGGGTGTTAATCGCGATGTTGTTAAAAATAAATTGACTGTTGATGACTACTTGGACTGTCTCTATAACAAAACTTGTAAGAGCACAGACAATCAGCGCTTCCAAAGTAGGCATCATATTATGTACACAGTCGTGGTGAGGAAACGATCTCTGGCACCGTTTGACGATAAGCGATACGTCATGCCAGAGGATGGAATTTCTACACTACCATGGGGGCATTATGCTATACCCCCCAGAGCACCACCATTACCCGCAGCACCATTTTTACCAGCTCCGATGGAGTTGGACGAAAATTAAATTGTATAGGTAACGAGTCGCATGAGTGTGATGGTTATAGGGCGTTTATGTGTGTGATAAAACAATAAACAGTGAATAGACACTTTAAAGATTATCATATTATAATAATATAGTTAATAGCATTCAGATTTATGTTACAACTCAATGTAAAAGTGATATCATTTAAATTTTTGTTGTATAATATTTTCATTTAAAGTTTACGACTTGGTCCCTGAACTCAAACTATTCTTTGCAGAAACATAATCTCAGAATATTTGCCGTAAGTAATGTATATAATGTTTATATTTCTGAATAAAGTTGATTGATTAATTGATTGAATATTTTAGTTATGATTCTAGTCTTTGTTTGTTTTCTTTTGTTTGATTCTGTTAATAAACCAGACACATTTTGTATGACTTGTGCGTTATATTTTTTATCCCATCAACCTCTTTTGAATAAAACTAAATTTGTAATTTTTCACTTGTAAAAATAATAAGGTAACTTAAAAATATAGGTATAGGTAAGTATAAATGATGAAAGACTGATTTTATAATTGAAAGCTTTTTATTTGAAATAAATCTTCCATTCTCAGTACAGAGGGATATATTCTTCATTATAAAAGAATATTGTTACTTTTGCAAATCATTTTTTGTTTAAGTACAATTGAGTAAAGACTTTTTTTATGATTGCATCATTTTGAGCAGTCGATGTGTTGTCAAAAAGGTGAACAAAGTCCACCATCTTCATATTGTGGTGAGTGGTACGAAGATACAGGTACACCAGACAGTAGTGAGCGCAGACAGAAGAGTCGTCACTTTGGAGGCGGTGATCATTGTAGATGTAGCGACACTTGGCGTTACGTTTCAGGAATCCCTGGTAGGTCGGTAAGTATGGTGGCTGGCCATAGCTGTCAAAGTATTCAATTATTCCATTTCTATTCAAATAGAATGAAACCCAATGTGTACCCCCTTCGTTGTGCGGATCAGTGTTGACAATCATGGCGGTGGATGGAGAGATGTGTTGTGGGATTCGGTCAGCAGCGTAAACTCCCACATTGCTCACAGGTAGTTTGGATAGATGCCTTTCTATCTGCACTGTGTTCATTCTACAGTATCATAACCAATAGTAGTGGCAGAGGCAGCGGCAGCAGCAGTAGTAGTTGTACTAGTAGATGTGCTAAAACAAGAGCAGTAGTAGGATCTCGCATCTCCACTGGTATCCACACATTCATCCAACTTTGTTGTCAGATGTAACCACCCACGTATTGCGACACAGTTGGTGAGTGCACATCGACTGTTTATAGACTTGTGATTGCGACATCGCAAAACGTTTGTTGACATTAAATTATTGATTGAAGTGATTGATTCGCAACCAATTGCACCAATATCGATTACGTTGGTAGTAACAAAGTCCATCACATGATGACGCTTTAAATATTCTTTCTTCTCAAATCCCTTGACGTAAACCGTCGGTCTTCTTGATATACAATCAGTCAATTTGTTAAAAAGTTCATAGTACGGAATATCACCGAACTCCCATCGTAGTCCGTGGCAGTGTTTTGTGAGCCAGTAGCTTTCCCGCAATTTTTCATCTGACAACTCTGATCGATCGTAAGGTGGTTTAGCAATATGATGCATAAGTAGAACGCCGGTGTCAGCTTCCAAGACGCAAACTTCCTTCAGTGTATATTCATTTTGGTTGTCCTTGAAACATTGAATGTCCACAATGATGGGTGATGATATATTCAATTTCTTGAATGCTCTGCGTAAACGGTCCATCTCAAACGAATGTTTATAGAAGACTGATCGATTAACCGCCAAAGTCCACAATTACATTGCGTTGTCGATCAATCTCGATGACATTGTCAAACTCGGCATAAACCAAACAGTTGACAGTTTCGGGAAGCGCGTCGTCGAATCCGAGTTCCATTCGAACACTACCGTTACGCACCAGATTCCAATGTGTTGTGTCACTTGCAGATAAGTCTGGAGTTAGGTCGAATGCCATCAGACAGTATCCTTGTCCAAAGTCTTCCCTACTGATAACGGTGCCGGCATCGCTAAAATGTACACCAGAACCGGAGAACATCGAATGATATGCCATAACATATTTATCCTTTGATTTTTCAAAGTGGGGCTGTAATGGTTTTGATGGAACTTGTTCTCCGTCAACATATAGACAAAAGAAGTTTGTTTTAAAATGTTCGAAGTTGTAGGGATTCTTTTTAAAATCTCCATTGTATGCGGCATTCGTAACCATTCCCACTATGATGCGTTTCGGCACTTGGCCGAGAAACATATTGTCCAAAGTCTTGTTACGTATTCCAGAGGGTAGTGTGAATGTTTTCAGCTCCACTCGTGTGATTGGATATTTTGCCGTACCAGTCTGGAGTGTTTTACTGTGCGCCAACAGTGCGGTGGGACTTATTTTGCATCTTCGAATCCAGAGACTAATATCGACAATATGTACCTTGAATTCACCAGCGCTGGCCATAATGGAGAACGCATCTTTTGATCGAATAAATTTAAATCTCAACTCTACGCCATTTAGCATGAACTTATTCTGATTGCAAATATCCACATGCAAATGTCCGAGCATATCAATCTCACGGCTTTTATTAGTTAGCTCCCGTCTCGCTTTGAGTCCTTCATTTTCTTCCGCGCAATCGTTCATGTCAATACCATCATCCGTGTACCAAAGACTGCATGTTAGATGTGATTTTCTAGCATCGTATCCATAGTTCATTAGCGTTTCAACGTAAGCTCGATATGCATATGTGTTGTTTTGGGGCGTAACAAGTTTTTGATTCATAAACATATCCACTTGACTAAATAGTGAGTGTAACCAGTTGTTGACCGGCCCAACTGTTTTCGCCTCTTCGTCAGTAGTGACCGCAGTTCCATTAGATTTAACAATAGACGCGGTCAATTGTATCATTGTTTGTGAAAGGTCAGTATATTCATCACCATTGCCCGGAACTACAAACTCTATTGGCGCATCATCGGTCAATGTGGATATTGGTTTGTACTGGACCCATTTGCCGCTTTCAATACTCGTCTGCGTAGGTGGTAAGGAGAATAAATCCAGCTCGGTCTTGACACACTCACATGATTTTTGATGTAGAAACGACATTTTACTCCTTCTTCTTTAACTAACTAAAAATATCAATAGACTTTAAATTTTCACTGCGATAAGTACGCTTCTTCGGCGAAGTCACCTTCTTCCTTGACTCTACTCCTCCTCGTCGTTGTCGTTGTTGTCGTCTCCCTACTAGTCTCTTGTTTTTCACTCCTCCTCTTGTTGATGCAGACGTCCGCACTCTAAGAAGTTTAGCCAACGACTGTGGTGTAACAGGCTTTCTGCCACGGCCGTGCATTGCGCGTTTCGCGGAAGCCTTTCGCGTTGCGCGTTTCGCGTTACTCTTACGCGTTACGCGTTGTCTTTTCGCGCTAATGCCACCGCCGCCACCATGCATCATACGTTCCATCTGTTCGTCAGCTTTACGTTTCAACGATCCAGTAAACTCTCTAAGTCGTAAGTTGGCGGCTGTTTTTGGATCTGTAATTTTACCACCTGCCAGATCGGTTAGGAATCCGACACCGGATCTTAATGCTTCTTGTCCTACCGATTTTGCTCCGGACTTGATCAGCGGAGCGATGGTGCGAATCATACCGCCCAGAAAACTACCGATTCCATGTCCTCGCTGATATGGTGCACCGTGAAATACTCGATCAATAGCACCGCCAGTCTGTTGTAATTGTTGCCGTCGGTAGTATGCCAAATAGGGATCATTCAGATTGATTATCATTATTGCTGCTGTTGCTATTGCACTCTCCTAAAATGAAGTTTCACGTACGACGTTCCAAACATGAATGGCAGTTTTTTCCCTGTGTGATCCCTCAGGTCGATTTCCACTGTTTCAAATGTGGATTTCATAACGGGTACATAGTGCGGACTTGTGAATGACACTGAATTGTACGATCCGTACTTGTACGTGTCTATATTGACGTTGACAATATTCAATAATGGTGCTGTAGTATCGCCGATAAATTGTGGCTCTATTAAGTCGCAATACACATAAATGTGTGCTGGAATACCCAGTGCGAGGTTTGGCGCTTTAGAACCAATCAGTTCGGTTATATTTGGTTTTAATATATTTTTCTCATCATAATCAAAACCCAACTGCTGTGATAGTTTTTCACTCAGACTCACATTCGACACGTTTTCGTTCATGATCCTGAGTTTAACTCTGTTGATTCCCGTGTCATATGAAAATTCCATATAATCGTGGATGTCTTCATGTTTGTTGATTGTATTCAATAGATCATCAAGATTCCTATAGTATCCGCCTGTTATTTTAATAGCGAAATGTTCTGTATCACGGATCGTTGATCTTGCTAATAAACTATCATACTGAAATCGTATTGTTTCATCATCAACATTGTTTCCATTCACCACAAATGAACAAGGATAGTGAATGTCCACCAAAGCCAATTCCCACTTGCCGTCTAATTGGATGTGTTTGGACAAGTGTGTGGTATAACTGGTCACTGTATTTTGTGGGAAATATTTCATAGAACTATTGCTGGGCAATGTCATGAAAAATTGACTGATGTTAGACATGTTGTATATCGTGCGCAGCTACCCAAGAGTTAAACTCGTCTCCGTAACCTTCACACTTCACTAGGTTTCGCTTACTGTGTCCTCGGCCTTTGGTCTCTATTATTTTATCAATCTTAAACAAGTGATTGCCGGGTAATGTGACTTTTTGTATTTCCTCTTCATAAAACTGTCCATTCAATTCTTCACCATTGAGATCGGTAAGTGTGTACAAAGGTAGCGGCATAAACAAATTCACTCGATGTATGGAAAACACTTCTTTACTCCAGTTTGTCTCATAACCTTTGCTAAATCTCCCTTTCTCCCTGGCTATTCGAACTGTATCGCCTACTTTTAGTTTTGGTTTCACTCGTCGTGGTATCTTTTTAAACATATGTTTTAATACATTGTAGATGACATGTTTGTCACCACCGTCCACATCTACAGGACGTAATCTATTGCCCAAACTCCTGTGCACACTGTTGTTGTACGCATTCACCAGTTTTTCCAACACATTGATATAACGATAAGTGTTTTTATGAGTCAAGTATCGCCACATACGAGTCTTCAAAGTCCGATTTACTCTTTCGATCACGCTGCCTTTGATGTCTGGATTTTGTGTGGTGACATATTTTATTTTATATTTTTGAAACAATCGTACGGTCTTTCCTCCTGTGAATTCACTCCCTTTGTCGGTTTGTAAGCACGTTGGTGTTTTTATAGCTTCCTTGAAAATATCCTCAAAAGCGGTAGCCACATCAGCACCTTCCTTCTTCTTTAACGCCCTAACATAAAGACGCTTACTAAACACATCAATCACTGACAGCAAGTAGTTAAAACCATCATTGTATTTGCTCAATCCTCGCATATCGTTTAAATCCGCTTGCCATAGTTCATATGGTCGAAACACCATATACGGATTGCGTTTAAATCGTTTACGGACTGGTTTATGCAAAGTATAAGTGTCTTGTGTTTGTAACCAATCAACTATTTTACGTTTGGAAATATTTTTCTCTCTCGCTCCTCGTACTAACGGAGCTACGCCGCCATATGAGGCAGGATCGTTTGGATTATAATACAACTGTTCCATTGTTTACGGTTCGTACGGTTCCCAATTGTTGAGTGACTGCACAATCGAATCTTCAAGCACCTCTCTTCTCACTGCACGGTGATCAGCCACTTGCCTCTGTGGATACGGAGCGTGACCCACTCGCCTCACATATGCCGACTGTAAACGATCTGGTAATAAATATCTTCTTCGTCCTGTAACTGATACCGTGGCTCCTCCTCCTCCTCTTGCCCCATCATCAGGTTCATCCATTGTTTCTTCTACCGAGTCATATACCGATTCGTCTGTTGCCTCATCAAACATTAAATAGTCCAACGCTTGTTTGTTATGTATATATTCTTTAGGGACATTCATCAGTTTCAATGCTCTCAACATTTCGTTCCATCCTGGTGGTAATGAATGTGCTGCTCGAACTCGTACTATTGCATGTGTCACGTCCACTAAATTGGATCCTGGTATTTTGTTACCCTGTATAATCACTTCAAAATTATCATTCCAGCTAATCAAACTGTCGTCGCGTGTTATGAAGCGCAATAAGTTTCGTGCGCTATCCTTATAAGTCTTTGAAAAAGTTTCAACAATTTCCTCTATTTGACCGGGGTAAATACGTCGCTGGTTAGGTTCTTGTTGCCCATGCTGCCTGTCTCTTTCACCCACCTCGTTAATCTGATCGTCTAGTCTGGTTTTCACGATGGGGATACTAACTGGTTCACGATTACTTGACGCTACGTTTAAAAAACGTTGTAAAACTTGACTGTACAACTTCCATTTATCACTATCATTGAGTTTTTTATCATTCATTATCTCTTCCATTTCGTCATCCAAACTTTTGTATGCACGTTTAGTTGGAAGTTGCTGTTGATTAGCAGGCGATTTTAAACGTTCGATTAACTCTTGTGGAACAATGACCATTTTTCGTGCATGCTCCATTGTCGTGTGCTCTGTGTAACTTCACGCACGGTGTCTCAGAATAGAATGACAAATCTTTATATGGATGTAAACGTAGAAGTCACCTGGTTAATACAATTTTAGTTATTCAAAGCTGATTGTACAACTGCTTGTAACACAGTACTTAATAATAATGGGATAATAATTCCACCTCCTTTTTGTACTAAATATTTGCGTTTTTTATTCCAACATTCACCTCGTTTTACAATTCGACGAAGAGTAGTCTTATGTCTTTGCAATTTTTGTTTTGTCTTCTCTGATAGAGGAACGTTACCTCGTAACACATTGTAAATGCATTCACAAACTGTACGAATAGTACTCAAGTCGCACACTTTTAATAGCCCTTTGCGCTGTTTTGGAGTAGCATGTATTAACACTTTGAGTAGCGCTCTGTCCTTCCTCAAGCACGACATGATGACGACTAAATTATTTTGTTTTCCTATTTTGTTTCGGTACGTACACAAAATGGTTATCATCATCTGGAAATATATTACTCTGTATTCGCATATCGTCAGGTGTTGATTGTTTCAGATCTATCAATAGGTAGCCATGTGGTCTACTTGTTGCATCGGCATACGCCTCCTCGATAAACTTTGAATTTTCTGGATGGAGTTGTCTAGCTAAACACTTGATCTGCACCCTATCTCTAGGATTCTTAAAACAAACTATGTAATGCGCATTTAGTGATATGTCTCTCTGGCCACGTCCTTGGTGGAAAATATTTTGAGTTATAAAAAACACACTTATATTCCTATGATGACAACCTTTTGTAAATAGATCAACCACTATGTTGTTTGTTTCTCGCATCATATCATCTATTACCACAAGTATCGGTTGATTACCGTCAAAGTCTTCCATGTTTGGTAAACCTTCAATGTATTTTATTTTTGAGTTTGATGAATTACCAACTCCTCCTCCACCACTACCATAATGCCAGTATATGCTAGAGAATGATGTGTCACACATTTCTGAAATATTACCAATAAACCTTGAGACAAACACTGATTTACCACTACCTGAAGGCCCCGCCACAATGGCGGAGAATGGGTGTAACCACTTCAAAGTCATACTAACTACTGATACCAATCACTCATTGCTTTAACTATAGTATTACCTTCGGGTATAAGTCAATCATTTTAGTCAAGTATTTATGTTTGCAAATAAATGAAATATTTATTACTTACGAAAACTATCAAAATCTACATTGGTTATTTTAAGAATATATACATTTTTTACGTCTTGACGTTACTTGCTTTACAATATTTACAAAAATTCCAACGGTGTGAAGGAGGTGCCGGGCCTGGCTGCGTGTTTCACCAAGCGAAGGCGATCTCCGAAGCCGTTGTTGTAGCGATCGATGTCAATATTGCTCACCACATTATTGAAGCGTCTCGGCAGATAAACTCGCAGGTAGTAGTCATCTCCCGCTTGACCCTCCAGGATGACGATGGTCGTCTCGCCAAATGGTGTAACTACTCTCTCCATCATCGTTATTACGTATGGAACCTCAGCAATCAAGTCGGTAATTCTGGTGTACGTCGGGGAGTTGTTCTTGCAGGTGTTAAGTGAGGTCTTCAGGTCCATCGGTGTAGCCTGTTCAGTGGTCATCACGTTGTATGTCTCAACAATGTCGCTCATAGTGTAGAAGCTAATAGTGCTGGTGCTAGTGGCGAGTCGTTGATGAACTGGAGCAGACTGATGTTTGTCTCAGACAGACTGGGGCTTTTTATTCTGATCAGCGGCCATTTTAGTTGGTGGGAGAGTGGGGGGATTATTAATGAGCGCAGCTGTTTTAACACACGTGTTTACAAATGTCTAGAAAAAGAGTCGGTTGTCACATGTGGATAGTTTATGGGCACATGTGTTCATTAATTCATATAAACATGTCTATTGCTTTTTACGTACCACACGTTTCTTCGGTTTTACATCTAGCTCGCCACTTTTGCATGGTGTAACAGTTTGAGTTAATCCCGTGAGTTTTGGAGCACCAGTTGTTTTATCAACCCACATGTTTTCGATCTTTTCAATTGTTTCATTAACACTTTCTTGCACTGCTTTGTCTTTGTCCAAATATAAACCGCACATGAACTTCATGTCGACACCTTCATACACTTCCATTTTCAATAAAACACTTCCTTTGTTTGCTGGATTTTGCACTGCATACATATTACCTTTATCCATCCATGATACTATGGGACAATCCGCTGGCGGCTTCGGTACCCATCCTGACTTTTCCACCTTGGTCTTAGCCGGGGAACTCTTCCTTTTCTTCATACTACTACTACTACTACTACCACTAGTACTGTTTGTGATTGGAGTCTGTTGAACTGCGTTGTCCGTCATACCGTCTATCTCTTGCATAAATGATTGAATGTATTCGTCAATGCTGCAAGAGGGATTCATATTCACACTGTTCGGCTGCTCCACTGTGACTGACGTGATGTGCAATGAGTTAGGGTTGAGGTGAGCAAGCCACTGCAGGTGTGCCAACAAAATATTTTAATAATTTTCAAAACATAACTCGTGGTTTACATTTTGACACTCTATTATATGTTGTAACCTTAGCAGAATAGGTTTACGTAATAATGTTTTAGTCTGTTCTATTCTCAGTTTAAAACGAATACTATCTAAATGTGAGTAGCATCTTCTGTCTTCATAGTCCGCAAAATAAAATACAGTAACTATTGGACTTGAAAAACATACACTTTTCTTACAATTTTGTGTCATATGTACGCTATTTTCATAGTTTCATAGATTTCATAGTTAGTCTATTACATCACTATTCCTACCACTTTTTCAGTTGGGTTGGTCGTTCAAACAGTCTGGCAGGTAAAACTGTTAAAATATTTGAAATATGTGAAATACTGCTCTCTGATTGGTCAAAATAAGCTAACATCCTATTGGTGGTAAATAAGTGTGCGCTATGCGGAGAACAAAGAATACAAGAAATGAGCGGGGGCCGTTTGGAGAGCAGGTGTTGGGGAGCAGCTGCGGCTGACAGTGAGTGATGGTGTAGGGAGGGTTGGCTTGGAGACCTCCCACAATGCGTAGGGTGGTTCCAGACAACAAAGGATGACCTTGAACCTGCCCGAGGGTGGTAGGGGTTAGCGACGGGGGTGGGGGGTGGCGCCGGGGGTGGGGCGGCGTCGGGGGTGGCGTCGGGGTGGGGGTGGGGCGGTGTCGGGGGCGGGGGTGGCGTCGTGTGACGTCACACGCTCACACGCTCCTCACGCTCACTGTCGCAGGGGCGGCAAAAAACCCCTACTGTTGTTGGTAAATTAACACCAACAACATTATATTTAAATGTCTAAAACGTAATAAACCCGACTAAATGACGCATTTAACTTTTCAGTGTAATTCCACCCAGTACTTTGGCGGACGGAGTTACGTTTTTTGCGGGTTCGAAGCTCGGGTTTCGGCGGCGCGGCGCCCGGCGACTACGCCCATCACTTAACTTGTCTGTTATTAGCAAAGTTCCGAAGTGATTTTTAATTCGCCGATTATATTTTTCCTGTGACCCCAACTATTACTAGTAGTGCTCTGTTAAACGTCCACTACCCTGTTTAGGATATTGAAGGGTGGACCTTATAAGATCTATGGTTGAACGAGGTCCTTTTTCATCCTGACTTACCACAAACCTAGGTTAATCAATTTACCCTTAGACTTCAATTTTATGAATTGACTGAAGATAATTTTAGAATTATTTTCGCCCAGCTCTACAGGGAATTTGTTGACAATTTGCTTTTTTTAACAAATTTTGATTATAATATATTGTTTTGTCGTGCATGGTATTGTATCATGAAAAAATTAAATTAAAATAAAGCACAAATCGTAAAATATACCCAAAAGGAAAAATTATAAACATTAATTTATTCGCAATCAGCGTTCACTGACGTTACCAACAAAAACGGCATTTACAAATTTACATTTAGGGATAGAAACGCAGTTTTAAGAATTGATAGTGGGGAGAATAGGTGCCAATAATCTAAGGATTATCTGAGGTGTATTCGGGAAATCGTAAGTTAATCCAAGTCTATTCTGTCACAATTACAACATCGTGTATCTGGACGCGGACTGTTCCATCGATTCGAAAGATTGTAACTTGTAGTTCGAATTTCACGATCGGGTGAACGGCTTTACACAATGGTTCTGTTCAACATGGCACGCTCCTGATTTGGCGAATTTCAACGTCGCCTCGGATTTCGTCCTATATCAGCTGACTCAAGGTTGCAGATTAGGAAATACACATTGTTGAATTTGATGCGTTGAAAATTGTCACCGTAGACGGCGTGGTGGAATGTTGTGCTGGTAGTACGAAATAGTGTCATAATTTCTTGTAAACCCACAGATAAAAGGCCTACTCTTGGATCTGTGGTAAAATATACAAGATGATCAAATCTTTAAAGTTTTAAGCGCGAAAAAAGAAGATATATATTGAATTTTATTCTAAGTCAACCGTGCCATCAGATCAAATTCACTGCTTGTTCTTGTTGTGTCGCCTTTCGCGTTAAGTCATCTCAGTGACTTGGACTTTCAGATTAGAGGAAGTCACTTCATTGCAATTTTAAAACGCCTGACATTATGACATTTGATTTTACAACGCGAGTTAGGGACGACTGAAAACATCATGGATTCTGACACCACCCAGGTTTGAATGTGTAAACCGTACCTTATTCTTTTAAAGTAATACAAAATCCACAATCGAAGCTTCAATTAATTGAGTAGGTAGTTTTACATCGAGTTGAAATGATTATGGCCGTAACTAGCAAATAATTAATGCTCAGTAGATAAGACTTTTGTTCTACACCATGATGGGAAATCTTAAATCAATTATTTAAGAGGGGGATGCCACCATGTGCGTGTTTTAACCCAAATATGAGTGAAGGATGAGTGTAGAATGAGTGGTGCGATCTTGTAGTCTTGTTAGTAACTAAGTTCGGACGTATTCATTGGACACAGCTGTTAATTAATAGTCCATACAGCTAATATAGTTCGGCCGCTTAGAAAACGACCTGCGCGCTAATGCTAAACCAATGCTGGAGGAGGTCGTTTTCTAAGCGGCCGACCTATAGTAACAAAGGGACCTACAGTTTATAGTGGAATCCGAACCACATTTTTGCTTTTGCCTTGGCATTAACGGATTGGTCTAATTATCATGATAGTACTGCGGATAGTTCTAGTACTCACTAGTGCGGACGTTAATCCACACCAGGGAGTATCGCATCCACAGTGCATGCCTATAAATATCCACAATTCGTGAACTCGAGTGAGTAGCTGGATTACAGGACGACGCCACCGTCCCAGTCTTCGCTACACGTTTAGTTTTAATTTAACGAACACACTTTGAACAAGCACGTCACTTTTTTCTTTCTCACGGCCTAAGTTGTCACGATTATTAGTTTAGGTCCACAATACTGTAGACGCCGAAAAAAATTGATTCTGCAGACGCCGTTCTTGAATTAGACTTCAAGCTGGAACTAAATTCCTTTGCCAGAACTGTAAACATAATGCACGCGCCTTTCTTGAGTTAAGCTCTCATACTGGTACTTAAAGGTTTGCTTCACCAAAACCTTGGACAGAAAGTGTACGCCGTTTATTTACTGGAACTAAAGCCATCCTCCGTCTAGACGGGCAATATTCTTAGT